>NW_025941544.1:0-323 GCF_000764305.2 Hyalella azteca
CCGTCAATGATTGGCTGTTGAACTTACGATCTCTTAACTTTTTTTGAAGGTATAGGCCCTGGGCACTCTAATAAATAAACTAAGTGAAATTTAGCTGTAATCATGTGAAGCGCTTTCCCAATTGCACAGAGAATAATGTCCAAGAAAGGGTGATTTCAGAACATTTACTTAATGTTAGCAATCGGAATATCATGCTAGGAGTTAACAAATTGGATCAAGTGTCCAAAAAAGTCTTAAAATTGAAAAAATATAACTCAGTACTCACTGCAGTGAGTGACAGAGAGCGCATTTTCTCGTCGACGAAAACTTGAGGTCACGGACGG
>NW_025941545.1:0-2524 GCF_000764305.2 Hyalella azteca
ACGGTTCAGTACGGTCGTGCGCTGCAATGTTACGGCCACAGCGCCTACAGCCGAGACGGGCGCGATGGTTCAGTACGGTCGTGCGCTGCAATGTTACGGCCACAGCGCCTACAGCCGAGACATTGAATTGAAGCATTGGTTTCCAATTTGTTACTGTTTACTTTGAATAATTGATTAGAACAGTACAATGCTAGGAAGTCTGAATTAAAACTTACGTCTATGAATGTCCTAGATTTGTTCTGTTCTTGAGTGGGTGCAGCTCAAATTATAACAGCTGAGCACCACACTTTTTCATTTATTTTCACCACGGCCCAAGTATCTTCATTTCGTGAATTTATGCCGTGAATGATATTCATTCACGGCATTATTATTCATTCATTCATGATATTCATTCGTTATTCAACTTCTTTGAGTTTTAAATAGAATAGAGTTTTAAATCACCTCTGTTGCCTGCGAAGCTTATCTGCATATGGGCATTCACTTGGATGTCTCTATTATTTTGTAAATGTTTTTCTATTTCTCTTTTGAATTGTAACTAGAGCTCCTTTGTGAATAAAAATCAATCAATCAATCAATCATTATTTGCTGGCTTCTCTACCATTTGTCCTTATTTTGCAAACTGCGTGCCATTTTAATTTATCCTGTGTTTTCAGATCAAGATTTGCTTGCTTGTTCATGGAAACTCCATCTGTAAAACTGACTAATAATTTGGGTATGAATAATAATATGTATTTGAATAATGATATGAAAAATAACAATAATTCCTAAGTTGGTCCGATTCCGACATGCTGAATACTCATGACCTTCACTAGTCTCACGAGCAGTATTCATACATGTGCGTCATGATGCTGTAATATAGTGGGTAATCGTAAAGCTTACAAGAAATAATCAGTTCTAATTGTATGCCATTATTCCCTTGTATTCATTTCAATACCTCGAACAGGCCTCNGGTGAACAGCTCCCGCGCCCACCTCGGGGTTTTAGTTCTCGAGTTTGGGCCTTCTTCAATTCCAATGAATTTTCGTTTTATTTTAATTTAGTAAAGTTAGTGTGAGTAATTATCTAAAGGTAGCCCAGTGGTTACAGCGAGTTGTGGGTTCGATCCCAGCTACCTGCACCAGTTCTGGTCAAATCGGTGATGAGGCCGGGCGGTTTCAGCAAAATTGTATAGTTGTTTCCGTGTTCGAGACCCACGTCAAGCTGTAAAAATTCTACGATGTTCAGGATAAGCGACAGGCGTAACAGCCTAATTAACACTGGTACTGATAAGTACTGATGAATTAATCTTAGTTATTATCTATCAGTTTAACAATTAATAGTTACGTGCAGTAGTTAGTCCCACGATAATAAATTCTTTGTTGCCTCTATTGAAGTCTGGAGCTGCATTGACGAAATGTCAAGTGAAGCGATGCTTTAGGTTGGTACTGAGGAAATATATCATCATATCTTTATGTCTGTGTATTATAACACCATTAAGCTTTCTGATCATGTCTGTTACATCAACATTAATAATAATATATCAAGAGATTGACTACAGGAAAATGGTTCCAATTAATGGCCGCGTTGACTGGAACTAAATATTACTCAAGACCACACCAGAGCACTACTCAGGATGGACGTCGGTGTTGCCGTGCAAGCAGGCAATGGAAGCATCAGGAAGGTAAATATGAAGCCGGGCATAAAAATTTCCTTTATAGAAGCATATTCAACTAATTGTAATACGATGATCAAGTGTATCATCAACAGCGTTTGTTTCTACGAGTGGCAGGTTCAAATGCAAATATTCGAAGCTATAAGAAACAATAATCTACAATATTTGGTTCATTTAATAAGCAAACATAAACTCCCAAACAAATTATCAAACAAACTTATCTTTCCAAGCATTCCGTGAGTACACCATCAGAATAATTAACTAAGAGTCTAGGAACTAAGGCGACGTGTGTGTCTTTTTCACGTGAACGTTCGTGCCCCTCTGCTTGACTGTCCAGAACCCCACCAGACATGACTGAGGGCTGCCTCCGGGCATCACTCATGACGCTCGGTTTTGTCCTCATTATATTCAGCTAACAAAGGAATAAATTCGACTCCAGTGAAGTCAATTATTGGTCTCTGTAATTTAGTTTCGTTGTTGATGATGTACGGCGTTGAGAAAGAACATAGAAGAGACCTGTAATATATTTAATTATCCACAATCTGTTGCATATAGTCTCTAAACAAGTCTCTTCGTCTCCTACTCTAGCAGCTGCTCCATAGAAGCTCTCCGTGATGGGTGGGTGCCAGCCCTCGGGTTGGTAGGTGTCAGGGTTAGTCCGGTGGGTCCAAGGGTTAGTCCGGTGGGTCCAAGGGTTAGTAGCGGGCCGGAGAGTTGAACTCGAGGCCCGCGGGCCGTAGAGTTGAACACGAGGCCCGCAGGCCGTTGAGTTCAAAGTGATGAGGTGGCATCAAAGTGGCAATAATAAATAGAATAGAATCACTGTTTCAGCGTTTATTAGGCCGCAGGCCTGTCGCCGATTCTTAACATCGC
>NW_025941545.1:3778-119601 GCF_000764305.2 Hyalella azteca
ATCTCTTTGCAGTACTTGCAAACTTCCATCTCTAGCTGGGCTGATTTGGTTTTATTTTTTATTCTAGAGGCCGTAGATGGCTTTTCTCTAGAGGCCGTTGAGGGCTTTTCGACTATCTTTTTTATTTTCTGTCCAGCCATTATTAAATGCACGAACTAGATCTCTTGAACGGAGAAAAATACAGAAAAAGGACGGAGAAACATACGACTGAGTTGAGTTTAGTATAGTAAAGTTCCCTCGAAAATTAAGGCTGGAAAAACAGCTGAGCTGCAGCTGGCGAGGGAAACACAGAGGTGTGGTGGAAGGTATCAACTCGTAAGGCGGGTGGAGAGGGGGAGGTGTAGGGGCCAAGAGGGTGAGGAGGGTATAGGAAGGCGAGGCCTGAGCGTAGTCAAAGCACCCCTTGTTCTCCGGTTTCAGGCAGGCGCCGAGGGTTTCAAAAACTTGCCCTCGTTTCACGCTCTAGAATTTGTCGGGAATAAAACACTTGTACTAGCCGTTTTTCTCACTATTCGCACAATTTTGATTGAACTGCACTAAAATTGAACCTTTCACTGAAATCGTTTCGGTACAAAATTCGCGAGATAAGTCAAACCGGCATAGAAAAAAGTGAGAAAGTTGGGACCCGCAAACACTGCGTGCGTCCTCGATCACTGCCAGAAGGACACTCTCCTTAAAGTTAAATGCATTGTTATTGTATTGTTAAATGCATTGTGAACTGTAAACATTTCGCTTTCTTGCTATAAATCTTGTATTGCATGATACTCAATGGTGTTTATGCTCTTATTTCCTAGTGCATGTTTAATGTGTTATTTTGTCACATGATTGCATGCGTGTTGCCAATAATGTGCACTTTTTACCTCCATAACTGACCACGTACTTCGACTTGCTCACTACAGTGGTACCATCATTTTACCTGACAGTGAAATATCTGCGGGAAGTGACTCCATACTTCCGCAAGACTTCTGTGCTAGTCGATGTAGGCTGGGAGTTACAGACCAGGGGCCATACTTTCAAACTCGCTAAGTTAACGTAAGTAATTACGCACTATTTTTCTTGTCTATGATTGGTGGATTTTGCTTGAAAGGCCGTCAATGATTGGCGGATGAACTTACGATCTCTTAACTTTTTTTGAAAGTATTGGCCCGGATTCCTCGGAGCCCAGAATGGATTTCTTGCAGACCCAACGACCCCCAACACCAACACTAAACTAAACACACACTAACTAAACTAACTAACTAACTAACTAACACACTAACTAACTAAACACAAACTCTAGCAACTCTGTGAGCTCTGTAGAGAGCGCCGGCACAGCCGCTGCGAAGGAAAAGGAGTGCTCGAATTCCTCGCTCCTCAACAGTCCAGGGCCTATACTTTCAAAAAAAAGTTAAGAGATAGTAAGTTCACCTGCCAATCATTGACTGCCTTTCAAGCAAAATCCACCAATCATAGACAAGAAAATAGAGCGTAAGTACTTACGTTCACTTAGCGAATTTTTGAAAGTATGGCCGCAGACACGCGCTCCCTTACACTCCTCTATTGTCACCTCACCAGGAACTACAAGTGTAAAGGTATTGCCTTCACTCAGGGGCCTCTTATGAGAAGATTTGGTTTTTGTTTACTTGTATGAGCGATAAAGAATCTTAGTTATATTTATCTTTATCTTAGTTGTATGAGCGATAAATACATCTTAGTTGCATTTATCTTTATCTTAGTTGCATGAGCGATAAAGACATATCTTATATGTCTATGTCATACGTTCTGACAACCGAGGAAACTACCATCGCGCCCCAATGTATTCTAAGCTTACCGATCACCAAATGGTCGAGTAACGTACGTTCGCGTTCAATAAAAACTGATTGAATAAACTCTCGCTTTACGAAATTCTTCCTTCGAGAAACGAATTAGAATAAAAGTGAAGACTAACTAGCCAAAATATTATTGGATTCAGTTAAATACGACCTAACTAACAAATTAACTGTTTAAGTTATTAAATATCGTCAGTTTGCACTGCTGACGGTGTCGGTGACAGCTGTTTCTTTGCATTATGTTCATGTAATTTGGACTCTCACTTAATGACCAGGCACTCACAACTAGGAAGTTGCTTGAAGTGAGATGTTACTGTTAGTATTATTTCTTGGGTGTTGTTACTAAGTCGTTACAAACTCTGAAGATAGAAGGGAATGTTCAAAGTTAAAATTCTGAAATGATTGTCGTGATATTATATCGTGTACGTCATAAATCTTTGATTTACAGAGAGCCATAGCCTGGACCTGCATTCACCTAGGTCTCGGACAAATTTACGGCCGGACCCGCGGCCCGTCTCGCGGCCGGAAGGTTTTCTTAGTGTTTTTATGGGGTTTTCTAGGTTTTTTGAGTTTTTAATAGAACCTGTTCCTAACTGGACCTAACCTGCGAGGTTTTCGTTGATTGGCTAGGTTTTTTATATGTTTGGAGTCCGGCGGCCGCGAGACCGATTGCCACCAGACCGATTGCTTTCACTCATAGTTCGCTTCAAGAGTGAGTCTGAGGCGGTGAGTTGGTACAACGCTCTACACACAACGCTGCTGCCATGCTACATGCTAAGCGACTGCTTCAGGTCTCAGGTAAAGCCACCGTCCACCACCTAGGCTGGACGATGCTTGCTATTTATTAGGTGTATATTGGTAGCGCTGCATCAAGATTACCAAAATATTATCCTAAGAGCTTAGTAAACTGTTGGAAAAATCGTTTTTAGTGCTAATATAAAGACTATCGTCAAACTAGAGGATTTGAACATAGCATACGTATTTTTTTCGTGCTTCTTATGCAATTGAAAATTATATTTCGATTTTTTTTCTTCCTCTCGTTAAATGTAATGTTTGAAATTATTTTGCTAAGCTTTCTCTTGAGTATTTATTGAAGGATCTTTGTTTGAAGACGCACGGCGACTGGGAGCCTCAGTTCTGCGCCGTGACCGACCACGACCTCGTCATCTACCCTGACGTACCCGGGTCACTGCTGCACTGCTGGCCACTCGGTATACTGCTGGCCACTCGGTATACTGCTGGCCACTCGGTATACTGCTGGCCACTCGGTATACTGCTGGCCACTCGGTATACTGCTGACCACTCGGTATACTGCTGGCCACTCGGTATACTGCTGGCCACTCGGTATACTGCTGACCACTCGGTATACTGCTGACCACTCGGTATACTGCTGGCCACTCGGTATACTTCCTGCTGGCCACTCGGTATTGTTGTCTCCTGCTGGCCACTCGGTATTGTTATCCCCTGCCGGCCACTGGGTATTATGTTGTTGTTTATGTTGTTTATTCTTTACCTCTATATTTTATTGCTAATCTGCTATTTGATAAATCAAATGACATTTACACTCATTTATCTTTTGCCAGAGATATGAATGAATGGAACAACTGATTGATAAATTGATGGAGTGTAATTTTTGTTGCGGACGTGTATTCTCGATGAATTTATTCCGTTCTGTTCAAGTTATTTAGATTGTTTATCACTTTTAATATATAGACCTCATTCACATTGTAAAACTGTTTTATTCCTACCGAGAAGGTGTTCTAATTAAAAACTTAATATGCCTTTTATACACAAAATATTTTTAGTCTCGTACGTTCTCATATTTCCCTGCTGTAAATACATTACTCTTTCTGTAATAACGCCTATATTATTTTAGCTAAAGTTGTTTGCTTAGGGTGGTTAATTCGACGAGCAAGACAGGCTCGCTGCACCGCAGCAGCGCCGGTGGAGGCGAGACGTCCTCCACCAACACCAACTGCTCCTCATCATCCTCCACTCCTTCCATCACCTCCCCTAACATCACCATGAGGAGGCGAGAAGTCCACACCAACACCAACTGTTCCTCATCCTCCTCCACTCCTTCCATCACCTCCCCTAACATCACCATGAGGAGGCGAGAAGTCCACACCAACACCAACTGCTCCTCATCATCCTCCACTCCTTCCATCACCTCCCCTAACATCACCACGAGGAGGCGAGACGTCCTCCACCAACACCAACTGCTCCTCATCCTCCTCCACTCCCTCCATCTCCTCCCCTGACATCACCATGACCATGCGATGCGGCACCACTGAAGGTAATATATTCTACATGCCGCTACCAACTTCACATGGCAAAATTCTACTGGCTAACTCAATTCGTTTTACTAATGGAAAATGTTTTTTTTTTTAATATTTCAAGGTGCATAATGCCAATTCTTAGGTAAGTGGAGTTTCTGCGATCCACATTCAACCTCCTTTCACTTTCTGCATTACTCAAGTAAGATCCACGGCGCATCAGGGAGCCCGGGCAGTAAGCAATAAATATTCCAAATTATGATTACTATAAGTATTACAAATCTTGTTCAATTGATTAATTTCAGTCGTTGAATTTCCTCAATAATTTAAGTGGACCAAAGTCCGAGTAGTACGCAGTCAATTTTAACTCCACGTGCATGAAAATGTTTAATATTCGAGCAATATCACACGTTCGCACAACATATTTGGAACATTGTAACGAAATGCTCTAAATGTGCATGATATCATATGTAACATGACATTTAACTGATAAACAGAACAATAAAATCATTAGTAACATTACGTAAAAATGTTTAGTAGGAACGTGAGGAACATTGCATGAAAATATTTAATAGAGGCATTCCAATTCATTACCTATTATTAGAGGACGGTTTGTCTTAAAGGGTTGCGACACCGGCCGCATGCCACTGGCCATGTTCGTCGACATGTGTGAAATACAATATTTTACGAAAAAAATGGTGTCGGGCAACAACTTGAATAGCATCGTTGACGCTCCGAGTATGAACATCTTCAAAAACAGACTAGACGAAGCTATGCAGGAGCATATGTTCAGTCTTAAAATGCCTAGCAAATTACGGACCAGGCAATAAGTCCAGACGAAGCAATGCAGGAGCATATGTTCAGTCTTAAAATGCCTAGCAAATTACGGAGCAGGCAATAAGTCCAGCAGCTATCTCAATCAATCGTCAGTTATGGAAAGATTGGGTTCCCTTGTGAATCAAGTCACGAAAAGTTCAAGAATCGGCAACAGGCCATGGGCCTATTTCTTCAGTGCCGACACTTCTATTCTATTCTATTCTAACTCCCGTGTATGCATCTGATGGGGCTGGTTTTTAACGATCACCGTGCCGTTGATGACGGCTCATTCATGAGGGAATAACTCGAGTCAATTACAGGTTCAAATAATACGTTGGAAAGAAGGACTATGTGCAACCATAGGGCAGCACAACGTATGACAACTGCACCTTACACGCATTATATTATAACCTATTGTTATTATTATTTTATTATCTTCCCATTATTAATATTATTATTATTATTATTATTACTATTATTATTATTATTATTACTATTATTATTATCATTATTATTATTATTTTTATTATTATTATTTTTGTATTATTGTTACTAAAGTTAGTACTATTATTAGTATATTATTTTTTATATTATTATCATTATTATTATTACTATTATTATTATTATTTTTATTATTATTATTATTATTATATGTTTGTTGTGTTGCAGGCGTGTCCTGCTGTGTGTTCCATTACGACACAGCGAGACCTGGCGCAGTGGGTGCGTGCGTTGGTGCAGGGCGCTCACGCTGCTGTTCAAAGGCAGAAGGAAGTCGCCCGCTGTGAGTTATGCCTGAGTCACGCCATATTTTTCATCTTGCATCCAAGAGTCAGGCATTTTTACAGTATGAAACTCTACTTAACTTATCAAGTGTCTTGCTGCGCTGTCTCCAAGTATATTTTCATGTCGGACACGTTAGATTTTTCTGTATGTGGCAGTCAGTGCTAGGGATAATGCATCTTCGATGTCTACTGTTTGAAAGTGTGTATACTTTAATTTAAAAAATTAGCATAGCCAAAAAGTTACTATATTATAGATCTTCATAATTTTAAGGTTCAGTCAATGTGTACAGTTCAACTGTTGATTTTAACATTTTTCATGATCTTACTACGATTTTTATTAGAAATTAAATTAGCCTATTATATGGTATCAATGCTTGGAATCATCAAAATGATTTTATCTTAAATTTTCAAATAATGCTCTTGCTTAGATTTAAGGGCGAGAACGACGTAGTGAGTGAAGATGTTGGCTGTAGAGTTAATAAAAAACTTTATGACTCCGGCAGGGGTAACGTTAAGCATGAGATCAACATTAGTAAGCTAGTTGGGATACTGCATTAGTAGGAAGACAAGCATTGGAAAGCTGGGTCTAAAATTTAGAGTTCCTCATGGTTGTTTTGTGTTGCAGGAACTGGACCTTAAGAGCAACCCCAAGAAGTTCGTCTTCATACTGTAGCGGGCCAACCTTGGCCGCGCTATTAGTTTTCTCCAGTCGCCGCACCTCTCTAACAAAGGCTGAAGAGAAAAAGTACGCGTAGGTAGTTTTCGCGGGAAGCAGCGGATTGCTAGTAGCCAGCCTGCCTTTACCTGACCTACCACACTTTGTACTGACTTAAAAAATTTGTATATATTGTCCATGGCATGTTTGTATTCGTAATCATCACCGTCCGGCCTGAAAAACAGGCTGCTTCATTTATTTTTTTCAAGATCTTTCACGACAGTCGGGTTTTCAAGTCTCACTGATTAATTGATGAATCCAAATCTTTTAATAGAGGCGATTTCGCGCACTTTCAAGTGAAAGTTAGACAAAAATCCTTGACTCATTCCTGTGTTTTTTCCTTCGTCTTTCTTCATTCTAGAACAGGCTTTGTTTTCATTTCCTGCGAACGCTTTCTGTGTGTTGATTTGTTGCAGTATCTGTAATAAACTTATTACGTACATTAATTTAGAGCAAATGTTGCTCCTAAGCTCCTATTTCAGAAAACTAGAACGCTGCATTTTGTAAGGTATTCACTTTAGTGTATCTCCGTGACTATCATTTGCTTTCGGCTGCTATTTTGCTACCTGCTTGGAAATGTGTTCCTATTAGCAGCAATTGGAGGCCCTTTAGTTTCTGTTATTCTGTCATAGGAAATTAGCTGTTTGTAGAACATGAGTCTCTGCCTGTGTGTTTGGTACCCTACCTCGCACAATCCTCATTTATTTTTACAACGAACCATATAAGAGTTCAAACGTGATTTTCAAGTTGGATCAAACTGGACAATGCTCGTTCACGGGTCGTCTGCCGAAGACCACCACTGCCCTGGATGTAATGGACCATTATGATTCCTGCCTTCCGGAACGTAGCCTTCAACACTTCAAGCCGTCCGTATCTAGGCCGTGGGTCGAACGGGAGCGCAGCCGTGGGTAACAAAATTGACTCGTAAACAGGCCCTGGGCCTAACGCCAACCATCAGCATGCAATATCTACACATAGCCTCAGATCAATGAGCTGTTGTTAACTCCGGCTAGCAGTAAATCCGCTTTGGACAACACAGCCACTGCTTCACAGCGCCGGAGCCCAACTGGCCGGAGCGCAACAGGCGGCGCAGGTTAGGTGAGGTTAAGTTACGTTAGGAGTAGCTGTTGCGGTAGGGCCTGTTGTGCTCCGGCCTGTGACTGAACGGCGCTGTTGTGGTGGGCGCTTTGTGTCAAAAGCCGTGAAGATGCCCGGCTGCGTTACGCTCGGGAAGGTATATGAATCGCACTGTGGACTTGGGCTATGCTGACCTCTAGCTATCCACCCATTTGTAATTTTATTTTGACCGGGCACTCAAATCCTCTATACCGACTGGTGATCATTCCTGGTATAATAGTCTAACAATATTCTAACAAAACTAGCTCAAAATTCCGCAATAGACATTTTGAGATTTAGCTGCAACGAAGATTGGACTCGACCCGAAACTTTCAACTATCGATTAATTGTAATTTCATTAAGCATATTTTGTAGATCTCAACATATCTTTTCCCTAATCGCCGCTACACTGCATTGGTAATGCGAGCTCAGATTTCTTTTATGTGCCGACAAATGATTCGAGATTCTGTACCGCAAGCACATGCGTTAGAAGGCATGCAACGTGCGTAACTGACTCATAGTGAACTAAATGTAAGCGTAGAGATGAGCTCTCAACCTGTCATCTAGACCTAATAACTTGTGTTGCATTTCTTCGGCTTTTAGGTTTTGCTTCCTGCAACTCCTATGTTATGTCACAGCCTCAGAATCATCAGAGGAGGCAAAATAAAAACATTCCTGAACATCATGTCCAAAAATAATTCACTGCGGCTAATTCCATAGTTCTGCTTAGAGTATTTGTATCGACAACTTATAATGACCCCTAATGCACAAGTCCCCCAATATCTACAAAAAAATCATATGTGAGCAATTCTGTTGGAGAAAAACAGAATGAATAACTTGAGCTTGATTGAGATTCAGATCTAATCTGGTACAATGAAATCAATGGGCATATTTTCCACGGCAATATTTCTCTCAGTTAACCGAAATTACCTCAAACATCAATCTAATGAAACTTTCTGCCATTGGAATATTTTAAACTCCTTCCGTATGAGAAACCTGGTCCAAAACTTAAATTGAGGCGAAAACTTATGAATTTCTTACAAAACCACCGCTGTATTTATTTCGGAACAGTGGTTTAGCAGAAGAGTTAATTATACATCAGTTACTTTTAACTTCGTTGTAGAAGACTATACCTAAAATACGATTCATCCAGACTGCTCCTGTTACGAGTCACTATATAGAAGAATGAGCTGGAACTCCCACTCATCAATGACTTTTCCTCGCGAATCATGACTAGTTGTTCCAGACGGGTCGCCTGCCGAAGACCACAACTGCCCTGGATGTAATGGACCATCATGATTCCTGCCTACCGGAACGTAGCCTTCAACACTTCAAGCCGTCCGTGTTTAGGCCGTGGGTCGAACCAGCCCTCGGTCGAACGGCCACTTGTCGAAGGACGATAAATTTTGGAACAGAACTATGCTATCTGAAACCTAACCTCAGATGCGGTNAATAGTGACGCACATGCGGCGTGTAGCACAGATAATAGTGACGCACATGCGGCGTGTAGCACAGATAATAGTGACGCACATGCGGCGTGTAGCACAGATAATAGTGACGCACATGCGGCGTGTAGCACAGATAATAGTGACGCACATGCGGCGTGTAGCACAGAACCGTCCTTAGCCCCACAACTGAGACCCACAGTCAGGCACCGCGAGGTCAGCGGTGGGGCGCTCACATGGTTGAACTATATAAGGTTGACGCGCGAGAAGTTCCGTCTTTCAGTTCAGCTTTCTTGTTACGTCACGGAGATCGAGAAACGCAAACAAACCCGTCATTCCCATGACGGATTGGTTGACTGGTTAGATCGCATTTCGGTGATTGGTTAATGCCCGTTACGTCACTGAGATCAGTGACGTCACATGCGAACAAGAAGCTCCATCCGCGAAAATGAGCTTCTCATGGGTCAACCTTATACTAGTTCAACCATGGGGTGCTCAGGACAATGTCCCTAGGAACGCTAAATCCCATAGGCCTTCTGACGAGCACAGACACACGTAGAAGACCGCCCTGAGGGATCAAGTAATCGATAATCCTATCCATCATAAGGGATTACTTTACCTTACAAAAAACACTTGTAGTGTTCAAAGTGAGATAGTAGACCATGAACATCTTCAAGAACAGACTAGACGAAGCTATGCAGGAGCATATGTTCAGTCTTAAAATGCCTAGCAAATTACGGACCAGGCAATAAGTCTAGCAGCTATCTCAATCAATCGTCAGCTATGGAAAGATCGGGTTCCAAAGGCCGGATCCCTTGTGAATCAAGTCACGAAAAGTTCAAGAATCGGCAACAGGCCATGGGCCTATTTCTTCAACGCCGACACTTCTATTCTATTCTATATAAATCAAAACTGTTCAAGTTTTCGTCCGTAAAGACGCTGCTTAAAGCTGATTAATAATATTTTTCTTACCTTAGTCAAATGACATCTTTCGCTAATATACTTTTAAATCAGAAATACTGTCCTCAGTTTTAGACTTCGAGCTAGCGAACTGGGGCTACTCAATAGCTGGAATACTGGTAAAGTCGTCATCCCTGAATACGCTACAAAATATTTGATACAAAACGTTAGTCTTGCCCTCATCAGAGGATATCTTTCCCTGAGCTACTTGCAACTCAGCCTCTGAAATACCATCGTTTGTCATAACGCTTCAAGGTAGCGAGTCATGATACATATATGGCTCATTACGTCTTCCAACGATGGAAGGTAGAGTTGGTGTAGGTATTGGGTCACAAGTGTTGTACAGTTTTCAATATATATACTTGGGTGAAAATATGCATATATGTGACGCATAATTCATAAAAATGATATCATAAACGATTAAGAAAGTAATTGAAAAAGTTTTCTCGTTAATAAAGTTTTCTAATCTATTAAAAGAAGTTATTAGGTAGCCAACTAATCTAAACGGAGTGTATTAGCCGAGTTTGAGTGCGCGGTGTCTAGCTTATCTGTTCTTATCGACTTCAATTTCTCCTACCAATACGCCATACCATAGAAATAAAATTTTTTATCGTGAATCCACCCCATCTGTCGCCTACCTCTTGCGGTTATTGCCGCTATGTGATCACCAAACTTGACCTGAGAGTTCATAAACACTCCTAGATCACGAACGAGTCGCTTCTCTTCGATTTCCGTACCGACAGGTGCCTAGTAGCGGTGCTCCATACCAGCTCATCCGCTACCGCTGTATCTCAGAACCTCAAACTTGATCCTGTTGAACTGCATGTTGTTCGCTTGGGCCCAGTCATATACTGCAGAGAGTACGCAAGGGGGGTGTCCAAAGTTAGTTTTTACTATTCTAGATCTTGCTGTACAATTAGCCTAGAAAAGGGTTCCCTGCCCCGAAAACATTCAATTTCAAACGGCCTAAAAATATGGCAGAAACAACGGGCATAATATGAAATGTAGGGAAAATGAAATTAAATATTTATTTTTGGAAAATTGGCTTGGCAGGCATCCACTGACTAACGACTGCAAGGGCAAAGTAACTATGTGCTCATGTTCTGTTCTTCCTTTCGAATTGACAACCTGTTCTTGTCAAATTAAAATGTTCGCGCTAACTGTTCCAGTTGTCGCAGACAAATCTGTTTCTCGATGCGTAATTAACAAGGAAATGGTTGCAGTTTCTACGTTGATACCCATAGGAAACCTAAATCAGTAAATGACGTTGCACCTCGCAATGCGGATAAGTGGCGAATCAAATATACTATAGGTACGAAAAGCAATAACAAAAAGTTGATAAATGTAAAATTTATTCAATAGTCGAAATGAACGAAGAATTAAATTTGTTTGTTACCAGTTAGGAAGTAGTAGCCTACCTTGCTGCTCCATGGTAACCGTCAATTAAGAGACATTATCATGTTGATTATGCCTTCGGGACATTTCAGAACATTCTCTTTCTCTATAGATTAGTTCGATCACAAAATGAACTTTACTGCCACCCGTATACAAGGGTCCGAGGTCCGCCGGACCCGACACGAAATTTTTTAAATAAAATGACAAAAGTTTGTAAAAAATGTTGTATGTTTACGGGACGTTTTAGAACATTTTCTATCGACTTGGTTCGATCGAAAAATGCACATTTGGTCGACCCTCATGTGTTGGTTAGACGAAACTTTCTAAGTAAATTTGAAAATTTCATATGTATAATTTGAAGTCTTCTCAACGTTTCAGATGATTTGCAGCCTTATATTCCTCGTGACATGATGATGGCTGCATCAATCGCCCCGGCCGCTTTCTTCTAGGCTGAGCAACTCATTGATGCTTTCAGTAACGCCATCGGCGTATATTTAAGGCCGAAGTTTAGGCTGGCTATACCTGGGACCGCATCATCCCTACATGTCTGCTGTGACACCTTCGCGTCGTGCGTATTTCAGCACCAAGAATGGCAGAGGTTACGCTTGATTTGGAGCTAGAGACGCCGAACTGGAGACGTCGGAGGTGAGGCTTATATCCTTGCATTTAAATCTTTATATAAACTTTACTTAACAAGTAATCGTGTTCCTTTTGATCTAATTTTTATCATTTGTCTTAAGAAATCAAGAATGAACGAAATTCCGAGCTTGCTAGTAAATTGTGGGAACTCTTCAAGACTATGTCAATGAATTCGTTTAGCACTTTTTATGAGCATATTCCCGTCACAAATTTTGTGCCATTTGTTCATGGCCAGGTGACCCAAGCGTAACAATGGATAGTCAATTCTTGATTTTTTTTAGAAGCCTCACAACATCATGTGCACGGCAATAAATGGAAGATGAAAATTCGATTTTTAATGTTTGATTCAAATTTTAATTCTACAGGTATTGTGTATACGCGCTCGACTACCCTAACGTATTGTCATCGGTACAGAAATAAACTTTGCCGCTATTTAATTTTGAACGGGCTAAGAACAGTTGTCCTTGTCTGCAAGCGCAATATTGTTCGAACTTAAGTCGTGCGTATTGCAGCAACTGTCATTCAAACATTCCATATAGAGAGATCCTCAGTTCACTCTCAGTTGAAATTTCGTAGTATTTGTAAACCTGTTAGGCTGTTATTACATTGAAATTTTCTATTCAAACCCTCGTGCTGTAATGCCTCGTGGTGGAATAGACATTATTTCAATGTGAGAACGCTGAAAAATTGCTATTATACATTGTTCCTCAGAGTAGCAAATAAAATACGCTTTATATTTTAATGTTTTATCGAGGGAGGGGACACACAAACGTTCACATAACATTAATTATAAACTAGGGGGGTTAATGACCAGAAAATTCAGCGAATTAAATTTTATAAAGGATAAAAACAGGAAATTCTGAACTTAACATATTTTGGGTCAGTGACCGACAAAGATCATTAAATGCGATGAAATTACATTTCAGACAATTTAAAAGTCAGCTACTATATATGTGCACTGTTACTTTAACCTCTTATTACGAGGCTATTGTGTGCCTAATGATAGTGTCCATAACGTGTCCAACTGCATCCATAACAACCAAATAAATAAATTTGAACGAGTTTATCATATATAAAGTTTGCTATCCTAAATAACTGCGGAGAGAGCGTCGGCCACTCATGGCAATCTTTGGTGAGAGACAATCATGGCAATCTTTTTTGAGAGGCAATCATGACAATCTTTGGTGAGACACAATCATGAAAATCTTTCGTGAGAGACAATCATGGCAATCTTTGGTGAGAGAGAATTTCAAAACCAAAGATTATCTCTCACCAAAGATTGCCATGTTTTTGTCTCACCAAAGATACAAAAAATGTAACTCAGTACTCACTGCAGTGAGTGACAGAGAGCGCATTTTCTCGTCGACGAAAACATGAAGTCACGGACAGACAGACAGACGGACAGACAGACGGGCAGAAGGACGGACGGACAGACGGACATGGCGAGCACAACAGTGCATTTTTTCATAACTGAGAAAATGCGCTAAAAATAAAACAGCGAAAAGAAAACATGTCAAGACAACGTAATAATTATGCAAAATGATCTTACTAAAACTTTGCGCAAGCACGTTTTTAGCACATGTCACTGAAAGTTCTATCAAACGCTTATGGCTACATCGATCTGTACGATTTTTGGTGGAGAAATGGAGAAAAACATAGGGAACACATTCTGACCTTTCAAATTTTTTTAACTCTTTTACTTTTCGAGTAACAGCCATTCAAAGTTGGGTATCGTTTTTTTTGGGACACTCTGTATAGCTCCTGCAGCACCATGACTTGATGCTTTGCCTTCTCGAAGCTTCACAGTTCCTGCAGCGAAAAGTATTTTTTGTATTTTCAATTTTAAAAACTTTACACGTAAATTAACAGCAGCAATGTATCTGCGGTTATAGGATATCTCCTCTTCAATAGCCCATCACTACAGTTGTATCGTCAGACACCGCTTAATAAAGTATTAACGGCCTTGTTAATCCTCTATCTACCTCATTGATACTCCTGTAGCAACGTTTACTGTAGCAAAGTTCACGCTATGTCTACAGCATACAGTATATGCTGCGTCTACAGCATACAGTATATGCTGCGTCTACAGCACACAGTATATGCTGCGTCTACAGCACACAGTATATGCTGCGTCTACAGCACACAGTATATGCTGCGTCTACAGCACACAGTATATGCTGCGTCTACAGCACACAGTATATGCTGCGTCTACAGCACACAGTATATGCTGCGTCTACAGCACACAGTATATGCTGCGTCTACAGCACACAGTATATGCTGCGTCTACAGCACANGCACGCACCACCGTCAGCACGCACCACCGTCAGCACGCACCACCGTCAGCACGCACCACCGTCAGCACGCACCACCGTCAGCACGCACCACCGTCAGCACGCACCACCGTCAGCACGCACCACCGTCAGCACGCACCACTTCTGTAGCAGCACCGACGCGTCGTCTTGCTCAAAAAAAATATTTTGCTGGGAAAAGTGGAACAAATGACGAGGCAATTGGAAACTAAATGGTTTTTAAGCAATTTATTAAATTAAATTGCAACTTATATGGAAAATATAGTAATTATCTACCGATAACTAGATTTTTTACCGAGTCATGAACAAAATGAGTGTCAGTATCAGACGACAACACTGGCAAGAGCCCTGAATTCCCAGAATATAGGCGATCTTTTCAGTAAAATTGACGCATACAAAATGTAAACCTACCAACAATAAATTTCATATTGCGGCTGTAGGAATATGCGCTGTCATCAGAATTAGCCACAAATTTGTCACCGCAATCAATGATGCAGAACACGTTTGTAATGTAATAATATAATAACTTACAACTGAAGCGCTGTGCATTTTTGTTATACTTGCAAGCCTTGCAGAAGTAGTAGACCAGCAGGGCAGACAGGGTGAACAGCATGCCAAGGCCTGTCATGAGGAACATACTAAGACCAGTTTCAGAAGCACATATGAGCTATTAAACAAAATTAGTAGGAAATTATAAGTTTCAATGTTTGTAAATGTACAAAACTTGTTTTAAACATCAATATTAATTGGATGAAGCGAACCAATTCAACGACTCAACCAATCGGAATCTACAGCACTGTTTAAAATTTATGTTAAAAAATTTCAATAAACTGCAAAATATTCCACGAAACTTGTTTATTCGTGATATATCAAGTTTATTTTTTTATTGAAATGCCATCATGACTTAATTGTTTAATAGTTCACACCTATAGTTAGTTTCTAACCTGTACTTGTAGTGTCCGTGATGAGCGGTACAATAACGAGGTAAACACAGCGCGCTGGAATACAATAGGCACTTTAATAGGCCTGTGTAGGAGCGGGTGTGTGAATACAAGCGGCCATACAATAGGCACTTTAATAGGCCTGTGTAGGAGCGGGTGTGTGAATACAAGCGGCCATACAATAGGCACTTTAATAGGCCTGTGTAGGAACGGGTGTGTGAATACAAGCGGCCATACAATAGGCACTTTAATAGGTCTGTGTAGGAACGGGTGTGTGAATACAAGCGGCAATACAATAAGAACTTTAATAGGCCTGTGTAGGAGCGGGTGTGTGTAATACAAGGGTGTGTAGGAGCGGTGCAAAGCCAGGCAGTTGATGAGCGCCATGATGTCTAACCCCAGCAAAGTCAGAGATATTAAGAATGATGTGTTCTAAGCTGGCTTAGGGGTTCTGGCTTTGATGTCGATGAAGGACAAGACAGCGGGCATGTGGCGAGGAACAATCGGCTGGAAGTGAAGAGGATACCGTTGATGCTGCTGGAGGTGAAGAGGATACCGTTGATGCTGCTGGAAGTGAAGAGGATACCGTTGATGCTGCTGAAGGTGAAGAGGATACCGTTGATGCTGCTGGAGGTGAAGAGGATACCGTTGATGCTGCTGAAGGTGAAGAGGATACCGTTGAGGCTGCTGGAGGTGAAGAGGATACCGTTGAGGCTGCTGGANAACCTTCTCAAATACTTTGATTACGTGTGATGTTAATGTAACCGGCCTGTAATTTTGGGGTTTGTCTCTTTCGCCTCCTTTGTAGATAGGGGTAATTAGCCCTAATTTAAGGTCACTTGGGACATTTCCTTCTCTCAATGATGTTTTCCAGAGCAAATTCAGAGGGACCTTTAGTGCACCGACACATCTTTTCAGTAATACTGCAGGGACCCCATCCGGCCCGGGAGCCGAATACGTAGATAATTCTTGGATACTCCTCTCTAGATCCGGCGTTTCAAACTCAATGCTCGTCAATGCTCGTTAATTATAATGGAAATGTTGTGACAAAAATTCGAATTATTAATTAAGAGTTAACCACATAATGTTCTTATGTCGAGAGTATATATGCTTATACTTGATCTTGATCATTCGTATATACAAATTTATCGCCTAAGCCTCGTTTATATGTGTATTATCTGTTATTTTCTCAAATGACTTTGTAGCATTGCATCGAATAATTCACTTTAACAGAATCAAACTTACTTTCCTGTCGCACAATTATTGTTGTTTGTATTTCTCCACAGCGGTCATCAGTGATTGCGCTGTCAAGTACAGCCTCTCCAATAAGCGGGCTCAGACAAGCTGCCACAACTGTAATGGGCATCCAAGGGGGACCCATCACAGGCATATTCTTCTTGGGCATCTGTGTGCCCATTTGTAATAGATAAAGTTCATTGGCTAGCCTCAGCACCGCAATGGTAATTAGATATTGAAAGGTCATGACTGTCTAAGGACACAGCCATACAAGATCTTGCTCAAATTTAGTACAATCTTTGTTGGATTGCACGCAGTCACGCATCGTGATGAGCGAGATGCAGTTATTTGGTCTCTATTGGCTTAGATCGCAGTGTTTTTATGGTGCATTATGACGTTTCTTGATAGAACTCATGTTCCATCAAGAAACACAGTGAATATGCACCCTTGCATATTCACTGCTCTCTACAGTCAACATGCAACGTTGAAAGTGCACCGAGGGGCGAGGAAAATTGTAAATCCCTCTATTGAAATGTAGGAAAATCTTCATTTTTGAAAGAAAAGCGATCTTGGTCGGAAGTCAATTTTGCCAGTTACAATCTTGTGATTCGATTTCTTCAACGTTCCACATTCCTTTTAATGTGAATTTGAAGATTAAGGCCAACTTCAGCTTTCTAGCACAGTTCAGACAGCACAGCTCGCCAGGTGATCCTGCTCTACCATCACCGACGCGACGATTGCCAACTTCGAATATGCTGATCCGATGGTGTGTCTCCTGCAAACATTTCGACCTATAGGCGTTGGCAAAAGTCTCCTGAATGCAATCGTATGTTTGCAAGGTGTCAGGTCGGTGTAGAATTGGAAACTCTAATCATAAAATTTGGCGATTGCACCTGTTTTATCACTAGCATTTTTATGGAGGTTATCTGAAGATATAGGCTCTGAAGATATAGATTGCAACATTTAGCCTACTTAGCTATATTGTAAAGTATTGAGAGTATAGTTCCGTTACCTCGTATTGTGAATTTCTTACACTGAGATGCCGTGACTATGATATCCGACGTAACTAGGAGTTCATAGTGACTGGGGTTGGAGTGACGATGAAATCCAACTAAGAGTCCCAACTCCAGTTCGCACATTAGTCGCTGTGTCTTAATTGGCTACGTCGTGCTTTAAACAACCGTGACAACAGTGGAATTTTGTGCTGGTCTCGAGCCGTATATCACGTCACGGCCATGTATAGTTGTCTATTCGCTGGTCATCACAAAGACTAGACTGGAATGAATTAGTTTATAGATACTAAACTGATGTTCGAATGATCTTCAGCGAAAATTAATGTGTGTTCGAATGATCATCAGCGAATAATAACACGTACTTCGATCATATGCATATGAACGTGGTACAATCATTCCACAGTGAATATTCCGAGCCCTTAGTTTAGTATTACTAACGCGGACCATGTGCGAATAATTCCATAGTCACGTGCTATACTAACTAGGCGCTTGACTGATGCAGCCTAGCGCTGGCTAGGTTGCTGCTGCCTGGACTGATGGGCGTTTGGAGCTCAAAATTGCTTGTCCCGTCGATGATAGTTTGAAGCAATTTGTGGCAGCTGCTGCTGCTGCCAAAAATTGGCTCATCTTAAGGCTAATTTTTGAACTCCTTCGCCTTTTCGACAAGTTGTCGATCGACAAGGACCTTAGCCTTATTTTCCGCAAAGTGAACTCGTGCAGAAGTACGATGCGAACGAGTCGAGCGGGAAGAGCGTGATACAGGGGAAGTGTAGAACTACTACCCCTATGCCAGATGAGTCTCTCGATTCGTCCATGAAATAAATCTATTCGTTCCTTGTGAGGATTAACCCACTCCATCAACCCCTGGCTTTCGCACGATTTAAAAAATATTTTCTACTTTATCACAAGATTTTCAGCGTATTGGCTGTCGAATAAGTTCGAATGCATCAGGAAGGTAGTTCAGCCACTCTCCAATCTCATTCTCCTTCCTCGTTACTCCCCTAAGCTTGGCTGTCGAAACGGTAACGTCTGACAGTGTGGAGCATGATGCATTGCTGGTTCTCCTAACTTAGAAGTCCTGTGGTGTTCTTATTTGGATCTTTTAAGTTCATTCATTCACGAAGGGTTTGAAAACGCGAGTTTCTTTGAACATCGTATTAAAATCTGTTAGTGGAAAATGAACATGCCATGTTGTAAATAATAACGAACAAGAAATAAAGAGCGCCGAAATGTAACAAAATGTAGAGGGCTGAAATTTGCAAAGCAACGCAATTAGTCGGAAGCAGGTGGATTCCAGAGTTTCCAAAGTTCGCGAAACTTGGGGCTTTTCAGCGCACGTGGAAGAATTAGCGATTTGCTAAAATTCGCCTAAGTTTCTGTTTTTGAAGAGTTAGGGCACGTTGTCATGATTTTGTCTAGTCAATGCCTGGGCCTGACAATTTATTATTATTGGAAGCAAGGCATTGCGAACCCGGGAGAAGAGGAAGGGATTTAGATGTTCAACTTGCAGGTTAGCACGGCCTATTCAGAGATCGATAAGCACTGCAATTTTTCATAGACTCCCGTTATTCTGAATACCATCTTCTCGATCCCCGTAAATATTACAGAAGCTGACTACCATCTTCTCGAATTCGGTGTGCTGGATTTTGAAAATGTGAGGATTGCCGGCATCCTGACTAACTAGCTATAAATTTTACGATTCGAGGTCTATAAACTTTACAAAATTCTTACCGTATTTGCGTTTCTAGCTTTGCGTTTCTAGCAGCTCTGCTTCCATCGCCACTATTTTCTCTGCTGCATCTGGCCGCCTAAATCGGCAAAAAACGCAGCATTCGCTGTAGAATATTTTTTTCCTGATGACATTCGACATGTTCATTGTAATTATATTTATTATTGCACTGGAATGTGCAATTATCTATCAAACACTTATATGTTTTTGCTGCGATTGGTCTTAGGCCTGACGTTAGGTGCAGGCCGGTGCGTGCCGCAGCGTGCCGGGGTCTGACGGATTGCCTGCTGGCAGCAATTGAAATCATCGAACTAAGTTATGTTATATTAATGATAATTAAATAATAAATGTAATTATAATATAATAATAAATGTATTATATAATTTAATAATAATAATAATTAATAATATGCTAGTCAGTATAGTTTTATTAGACAGAAATATTTAAACAATTTTTTATGTATCTCACTTCTCCGGCAACGCTGCAGTGAATGTGATGACTGGCGTCCCCTGCTGGGCGAATGATCCAATACCACCGGCAGTCAATTCCAAGTACATGGCTACCATTTCATGGAAATCTTCGTGCTAGAATTGGAATTGGGTGTGTGTTGACCTCCGGTCACGATCTTTAAATCGGTCATACAAGCTTTTACCATGGTCAAAAAATTAAAAGTTCACGTAAAACTCGTATGTTAACGAAACGTTCAATTTAAACATTAACATCAATCCTAAAAAAACTACAACATTTCGTTATGGAACACCCTAAAAAACAACGTACTTAAACATTCGGCACGGTCACCTTTGCCTTCCAACCCATCCCTCTCTCAACCTTCCACTCATCAAGACCCCACTCTTATCATCCTCCTCCTCTCCCTCATCCTCCACACGTTTTCCAAACATCTCTTCACACTCTCAAACATAGCCGCAGCTGCTCCCTCAGACAGGCCCACAATCATTGCCATCTACTTTTTGTTTGTTCTGTCATGCCCCACCTCGTTAATCTCGCCTCCCTCATTCAGAATCAACCTCCATCATAGACTGGCGCTCTCTCTCATACGCCTCACATTCCATCACCAAGTGCGCCACAGTTTTTTCTCATCCCCGGGGTCTGTCATGTGACACATGTGCCCTCTCATCACCGGGGTCTGTCATGTGACACATCCCCCCTCATGTGACATGAGGGGACATGTGACACATGTCCCCTCTCAGGGCTTCCACCGCAGCCCACCTGGGGGCTCGTAGTGCTATTCTCGCCACTCTACTCTGTTCCAATTCCAGTTTATCTAGCTCACCATCACTATATATGTTATCACATTCAATCCATACATAATACTCGTTACTGCCACACTCTTCCACACTTCCTACAATACTTCATACATACTCGCTCTCACTTTTGCTGCACTTCCAAGTATACGCATCCAAAAATAACTATACTCATTTGTCCTAACAATCTCAATCCCTCCCAACATCCACACTCTGCTTATTTCCTCAACCGATCCATTCACAACAAATACTTGGCTCTTCTCCGCTCTGAATCGCACATTGAAGTCCCTCCCATACTCACACAGTTCAGCATACTTTGTAGTTCTTCGCTATTTTCACTCACAATCACAGCATCATCAGCATGCAGAAGCATTTGTAACCTTTCGCCGCCCACATGCACACCAACATCCATTCTCCTCACCCTCGTAGCCATCTCTTCTGTGTAGAGATTGAAGAGAAGCGGAGACAGGAAACCGACTTGTCGTACGCCCCTCCTGCTCCTGACCCATGCAGTCCGTCTCTACAATAAAAACTAAATACATCCCAAGTCTATATTTAGCTCTAATATTCACATACAAACTTCTGACCTGCCTGACACAGTTTTCACACATTCCAATTTTTCCCAGTGTTTGACACAGAAGTTCTCTATCCACCCGGTCATACGCTCTTTCTATGTCTAGAAAAGCCGGGTACACTTTCTTTCCATCGCTTTTCATTCTCCCGATAAGTTCATTCACAACTAATCTATTATCTTCTGATCATTTGTCGTATCTAACACAATTTTGCCCTTCACCAAACACTCTTTCGTTCCTCATTCATCTTTGCATCCGTTCATTCCTAACGGCACTTGAAATCTTACCACTGGTGTCAGCAAGAGCAATCGGTCTGTAATTCTTAAATTCCTTTTCGCTCTTGTGGCCACCCTTGTGTAGCAAGGTTACCCAGCATTCATTCCACGCATCAGGTACACACTCATTTGTCCAAACAACATTGAAAAGATCAGTCAGCCTGCCAATTGCACTCTCACCTCTATACTTGTACATATCATATGGAATCTCATCCATTCCAGCTGCCTTATTATTCTTCAGTCACTTCACCACCCGTTCCACTTCCTCATTTGTAATTTTCTCGTCCAAGCCACTCACATTTTTACATTCTAAAGAAACCTTTTCGCCTGGCGTAAATAAGTCATTCATCCCACCAATGTCTTCTCAGAATTACTGCACAGCCTCGGCCAACATTGTTCTCTCAGTTACATACACTCCTTCTACATCCAGCCCATCCACTCTCAGATATTTTTCCCTCTTGTCCCCTCTTAGGAAGGCATGCCATTCGCGTCCACCTCACTTTCCCTTAATAACGAATTAATTTATTTTATTTCGCTCATACTTTAGGATATCTAATGATAATTTTGGTTCTTCTGTTGTTCTTCATACTACAGCCATGCTTCCTGATATTCCTGCTCACATCCTTCACTCCCGTGCCTCTTTTTCCGAAGTTGCCTGCAAACTTTATTACATCTTTTTCGTTCATTCCTTGCCACTCTCACATCACTACTCCACCAGACTTCATTAATTCTTTGGCTTTTGCGTTTATTCTTAGTTGTCCTTGCACATGCGGCCCTTGCAGACTCGTTCATACATTTCTTACGTTGTCCATTAATACCATTCACATAATTTGTCTCTTCCCAAGGAATCTAAAAGCAAAGAAAAGTCAAGAAAATTCACCATAACGATATTAAAAACGTTTCGGAGTCCAGCTCCATCATCAGTTCGACTAAACTAAAAATGAATAAAATCATTTTAAAAGTCAAAACTATGCAGACTAATAATATAAGTACTTGTCTCTTCCCATTCGATCTGTATCAGCAATTTTCGCACTAAAATTATCCCAGTCCACACGCTTTCACTCGTCATTTACATTTATGGTCAATCTCTCTCACATGTGTATCATGCATTTTCAACTCGGTAACAAGCATATTTTGATCACTTCTGAAATCAAACCCACCAGCTTCATCCACCCTCGTACGCATAACTTTTTTTCTTGTTTTCGCATTCACCAAAATATAATCAATTTCTGAGCAGTTTTCTTTATTGCTCCAGGTTACCTTCGCCTCAGCCATTGTAACATTCAGGTTTTCAAGTCCATTTTCAACCAAAAACACATTCAGAAGCTCCCCATTTTTGTTCACAGGCTCTCCTAGTACAGCAACATGTCCATTCATGTCCCCACACAACTCTATCATCTCATTGCCATATTCATCTGGCACTTTCTTTATGCAAGCATACTTTGTTCTCACGCTCAGACCTTACAGTCAAGTAACATACAATCATCACCATTCGCAACCTTTCATTCTTTAGTTGATGCATACTCAATCTCTACAGCAATTACATCCTCGCTCATCGCGTCTTCACCAACACGTATGTCCTCCACGTCATATCATATCCAGCCTCCATACGCACAATAACCAACTCCCCTGCCCGTTGTTTGTTGTTTTTTTCCTTTCCTTATGAAGAATCTCATACTTCCCGCTCCTCAGACATCCATTCTCTCTCATTTGAGTTTCCGTTACTCCTACTATATCCATCTGATGCGCTTCCAACTCCTGACACAAATCTTCATGTTTTCCAAGACCCAAGCCTCTGCTATTTATCAGTCCCACTTGCACCATTTTCACATTGTTATGTCTGGTCACATTCACACTCTTTCTCTAACTTTCCGTACGTACCACTTGCACGCAACTTTCTTGTACCACCGTTTCGCTTTTCGTCCAAGCACCTCCGTCCCCTCAGGATTGAGGTGCATTCCAACCGTTTCAAACATGTTCTCTCTAATACAGTCAGGATCAAGAAAGCTGACATTTCTCTGAGCCATTTAAAGCATTCGCTTGTGAATTCCATCAGATACTTAAAAAATTTCGTATTTACTTGGGGGGGATTTATCCCTGATGGCCTCAAAATGGGACTGATAACGCCAATCCACAAAGGAGGTCCGAGGGATAGACCCCAAAATTACAGACTCGTGACCTTGACCTCACATGTGATCAAGGTTTATGAGAAGGTAGTGGCCACGGGGGCCTGCCTAGTATATGAAAGAGGCTGACCTGTATAATAATGAACAACATGGTTTCAGTCGTAATCGTTCCTGTATGTCACACTTACTCGAACACCATCACCGCCTTACGGTGTAGCGGGGAATCCCTAGCATGCACGGGTCGTAATCGAAAGTCTACTGTACATTGCGAAGCTTCTGTAAATACCGGAATAGAGGGCAGTGATGTGTCTGGTGCAGCTTAATTTTAATACAAAGATTCTGGGCACAATTGCCTTTCAAATTATGCAGCGGTAACTCGTGGAGAAAATAAGCCTAATAACATCCTCGACACATTGAATTTGTATACGCCAAATTCCTAATAATGAGGCATGACGTACACGTTACGTATACAGATGACGTTTAAGGTGGCCACTCCAATCGATGAATATTCTTTCTTCTCAATAGGTAATGGTAGAGTTCTATTCACCGTCAAAAATAATAATCCAGATAACTCCAGGCAGTATATGAATACCGTCAATAAACGTGCCACCTTTGTCTCACTTCTGGCGCCATGTCTTCTGCCGCTCGTATCTCCCCTTTTAAAAAAAACATAAACGCCGCGAGAACTATCGCACACAGGCGCAGAACCCCACAAAACGCAACGTTAACCTTCTTGAAAACGAGCCTGATCATTTTAAATTAAACAATTTGCTATGAATAAAAATAATCTGAATAAGTGTGTATTTAAAATATCCTAGTAATTTTAACTTTAACGGGTTGGCCCAGGTGCGTCTTTTGCCCGCAGGCTGGCCCAGGTACGTCTTTTGCCTGCAGGTTGGCCCAGGTGCGTCTTTTGCCCGCAGGCTGGCCCAGGTGCGTCTTTTGCCTGCAGGTTGGCCCAGGTGCGTCTTTTGCCCGCAGGCTGGCCCAGGTGCGTCTTTTGCCCGCAGGCTGGCCCAGGTGCGTCTTTTGCGTGCAGGTTGGCCCAGGTGCGTCTTTTGCCCGCAGGCTGGCCCAGGTGCGTCTTTTGCCCGCAGGCTGGCCCATGTGCGTCTTTTGCCTGCAGGTTGGCCCAGGTGCGTCTTTTGCCCGCAGGCTGGCCCAGGTGCGTCTTTTGCCCGCAGGCTGGCCCAGGTGCGTCTTTTGCGTGCAGGTTGGCCCAGGTGCGTCTTTTGCCCGCAGGCTGGCCCAGGTGCGTCTTTTGCCCGCAGGCTGGCCCAGGTGCGTCTTTTGCCCGCAGGCTGGCCCAGGTGCGTCTTTTGCGTGCAGGCTGGCCCAGGTGCGTCTTTTGCCCGCAGGCTGGCCCAGGTGCGTCTTTTGCCCGCAGGCTGGCCCAGGTGCGTCTTTTGCCTTCAGGCTGGCCCAGGTGCGTCTTTTGTCCGCAGGCTGGCCCATAGCCATTCTTCTAATGAACATTCTTTTCTTTGGATTTTTATTTTCTCCATGGTGCGTTTTGACTTGATAATTTACGTGTTGAAAATATTACAATCAAAACTAAGAATTGAAGTCATCAAAACTTAAATTAATGTCAAATTAGCATTTATATTATTTTGGTGCGTTTTCGCTTTATTTACGCGTTACAAAAAAATATATATCCAAAAACAATATACAAAGCTATTTTACTTTATGTTAATATTATTTATGATAGATTTTTTGCTACACGAAGGTGCGCTTAAGCTTAATTAATATACGTGTTTAAAAAATCTATTATATATATAATTATTTAAATTCTGATGAATACTCTTTTCATTGCAATTTTAGCTAGACTAAGGTGCATCTGCACTTAATTTACCAGGTAAAAATATTAGAATAAAAATACACTGTCATTTTATTTCTAATATATATTCTTTTATTGAGATTTAAGCTTCACTTAGGTGCATTCCCGCTCAATTTTCGAGTTAAAAATAATAAACCATGATTTTTGTTATTTATATGAATCTATTTTCTAGGTTCAGGATCGCGTAGGTTATGAAATATTTGGGAGTCAGAGAAGCTATTTGACGAACCACTGAATGGTTCATGAAGATATCAGACACTAAAATCCGTCTCAGGTTTTTGAATAAAAAATTATACCTTTTTTTTTGAAAAAGAATTTCGGTTTAAAAAAATTGAATAAGAAAAAAAAATATGAATTCTTACAATTTGCCTCACTGTAATCGTTCAACTTGTGATAATCCCCAGATCTTTCTAAGTAAATAATCTCATATTATTTTCAGAAAAATAATTGCCCATCAAAGTTTCTAGATTTGTTGGGTAGTGAAGGAATAAATGATAGTCTTCTATTAACTAACACATTTATTGCTAATCAAACCCGTGCAATTAAGCATGCAAAATAGTAATAATAAACACATCGAAATAATAATTGATATGACGTGTATTTTAACCACACCTGTGCACACACCAAAGCTCTCAGTTGGACAAGTAAATAAATAAGACGGATCTTCGTGAACCGCAATGTCAATTATTAGCTATTAGATAAGTGCTACCACCATCATGCGATCATTTTTCCAACCATTTTTTAGTTAAACGATTCCGCCATTAAGGGGAAAATAATTGGTCCGAAAATAACTTTTTTATTTACGGACGGATCACTTTGAAATTTAATACACGTATGTAAAACGGAATTCTAAGACTTTTTGTTCATGTAAATTTTCGAAAAATGAAAGAAAACGCTAAAATCTTAGAAAACGGCCAAAAAAGGGGGTACAGTAGAAATCTATCTCCTCCTAGGATTTTCAAGCTACAACATCGAGACACATATCATGCGATGCATAAAGAACCGGGGCCGTACCTTCAAAACATTCGAAAGTGCACTTAGCGACTTAAAAACTACGTAAGTCCGCTAAGGACACGCAACTCCGAAAAGCGGTACCTTCAAAATTTTCCGGAAGAAGCTACGTCCAAAATTTGTTGCTTAACTTTATGACTGCCAGGGAGGACTCGTAAGTGGAGTTACGTGCAATTTTCGAGTGGGAGAAGCGATTGGAAATTATTGGTTGACTCCGCAGTGAAATATGTGGGACTTTCATCTATTCATTACCAAGTAAAATGTTGCGCTATAAGTCGACCAATTTTATTAGTGTTGAACTTGACCCCGAGCTGTGATTTATTCTCTATAAACGTGAAAAATTAGAAGAAAAGGTTAAGGCGAAATATCGAATGACTGTTCTGTTGTCACGAAATAGTTTCGATTTTTTGAAGATAATGGTTCCATGAATTATGAAGCGATCTGTCAATCCTTATTCCTAATTTTGGAAATTATTTCTTTGCGACTTGGTGAATAGAGGACACCTTGTATTTCCTTGAAAACTTTGGTAATTTCCATGTATTAGGCCTAGGTACTTCCTGAGTTCCTGTAGCATGTGAATGTTGTTGTCTTTAATCATGGAAGGAAATTACCTATTACATGGTCACGAATAACGTTTATATAAATTAGTCCTTGTTTTGAGAATCTGATTTAGCTAAATTAGCTTACTCACTATTTGAATTTGATTCAAACCTAGTAGGATTATTGAAGTTTGTCTGAAAATAGCAAATGAAAATTTGGTACTGCCACTGCCAGTGCCAGGGTGTACCTAATCTTATGGCTTCACAAAGATTTGAAAGCTAGTAATGGTCAAATATCAGCCTGTCAGTATCATCCTCACGAGGCTCGTTAATATTTCAAGCTTTATTCATTTAGTTTATTGTGACTTGCCATAGCATCATAATACTAATTCATGATACCATAATACGCAGTTTGGTGGAAAAATTCTTACAAAGTGAACCAAATCAGACAAAAGGGAAAAAACTTCTTTGAAAGTCAATGCTTTTCTCAATTTTAAGCTTACCATGGGTCAAAGTAAAATTTTCTTAGTTTAAAAATATCACTCAGCTTTTTTTAGTATGCACTATATAAAAATTTACAGTATTTGAAAATTGTTTGCAGGTTTCCATAAAATTTGTCTTTGATCAACTGTACTACCTATCCATTTTCTACAGATCAATTTCTAAGTTTATAAGTATGGAACTAATAATTGCATTAGAGTACCAGCAAGCATTAAGGAGAGAAAGGGTGTACAGAGACCCATTGGATATTTTGCATCTTGGTGATGAAGAACTGATTAAGAAATACCGGTTTCCACGTCAAGATATTGTGGATATGATTCAAGAATTTGAGCCCCTCCTCAAGAGAAACACCTTCAGATCTCATGCGATTCCTGTAGGCACTCAAATTTTAGTAGCTCTACGTTTCTATGCCAGTGGATCTTTCCAAAATGTTATAGCTGATAGCAGTGGCCTTTCACAACAAAGTGTCAGTAAAATCATTACATTGGTATCAAACATTCTGGAAAAAAAAAAACAAGAAATGAAATAAAAATGCCTGCTGGTGTACTTCAGCTCCAGTGCTCCACCAGACCATGAGGGATTTCCATGCTGTGGCTGGCTTTCCAAGAATCATTGGAGCCATAGATGGTACTCATGTGCCAATCAAGGCACCAACTGATGATGAAGCAATTTTTGTCAACAGAAAAAAATTCCATTCCTTAAATATCCAAGTTGTTTGTGATGCGCATAGAATGATCATAAACTATGTTGTAAAGTTTCCTGGCAGCACACATGATGTTTACATTTGGAACAACAGCACACTTCGAACCAGATTTCAACGGGGTGAATTCAGAGATGCAATACTCTTGGGTTGGGTAAGTTGAACTCATTATCTGTATTAAATTGAACAAACAGTTATTAAATTCAGTATCTAAAATGTTCATTGTAATCTCACAGTCTCCTTGGCTGCGATGGGGAGGCACACAGCTGTGTGCGGTTAAAGCCAGACACTTCACGTCTTGCGTGAGTTTTGATTTACCTTCATGAGCCATTGCTTGGGAGGTACTACACAGGTTACCAGCACCCTGTTGTACCTTCAAAACCCGTTACCACAGCCATAGGCACCCTAAGGCGCCCACAGTGACAGTCACACGCACGAGAACCGAGTCAAAATCGCGTTTCGCATACGCGACTTCAAAGCCCGCCTCGCGCGCTTGCTGCCACAGCTCTTGCACCACGCTCCCTTGCCTGGGAGGTTTCTCACAGGCCACAATCAACCTAGAGAACCTCTTCAGTCCGTTATTACAGCCACGGGCGTCTCAGGACGCCCGTAGTGAGTCCCACACACGAGAGGAGACACCAGATCGCGTATTACCAGCAAAAGTGTCCGGTTGAAAATAATTACCGGACTCGACTTTGTCCGGTTTTGTACCTCGTGTCCGGTAATGTTGCCAATTTTGTCCGGTAATTGTTGGAACTATGAGTATATATATATATATATACAGGTTTGGTTGAAGACCAGAGCGTACTTTTTATTTACGATTTTCTTATTGTTCTTTTCGATAAGCCGAACGAAATTTCTAGCTGGNCCACACACGAGAGGAGACACCAGATCGCGTATTGCCAGCAAAAGTGTCCGGTTTTGAAGTACAAACTAACTGAAAATAATTACCGGACTCGATTTTGTTCGATTTTGTACCTCATGTCCGGTAATGTTACCAATTCTGTCCGTTAATTGTTAGAATTATAAATATATATATATATATCTGACATGGGATATATATATATCTATGATATATATATCCTATGACAGATATATATATATATATATATACATGGTTCGTACAATTACCGGACAAAATTAATTATAATTTGTAACATTACCGGACATCGGGTACAAAACCGGACAAAAATCGAGTCCGGTAATTAATTAATTACCGGAATATATATATTAAGAAAATGTCCTTTATTAAAAAAATTGCTATTAACAAACATTAATGATGTCAACAATTGATCATGTTTTACGCCAACTTGGAGTAACGTGTAAAAGTTTGAACTAAGTGATAAATTCAGACGTTCTCTGACGTAATTACATTCTTATTGCATGACTTCCTGCGTAAACGAGTAAAACCCATGCAAAACCGACAATCCAATTCCAGTAGTTTACCCTTCACAGGTGTATAACACAGCTTCATTTAATTATTTCAAACGGGCTCGCTTCCTGATAATTCAATCTAGTTAGCTTATCAAGACCAGAACCTCTCTCCATCTAATTACCAGCCACCAGCAGTCAAAAGAATCGTAATGTAATAGAGCTCCGCAGTCCGCTGCCTGCATATGAAATTCTGATCTTCATGGCAGCGACTCCGAGCTGCTGAAATTGTTGCGCAAGCTTCGCAATGGAAGTTCATTTTTATATTTCTTAGGGAATGTTAGGTAATGGTGTTTTGAATGAGGCTTGACGATTTTGTTTTGCTAGGAGTAAAATAATATACTATTGTTTGCGGACATGGTTTGGTATGTTTTTGTTATGTCTTTATTTGGGCACCATGTCGAAGATTCGCTTTAGTTTTTATCATGGGATAAGTAATTTATAGCAATAATCATCTGTGATTATTTAAAATATCGGTGTGATAATTCCTAACAATAACATCAAGTGTTCACTTCTTCAGGCCAGAAACCAGTCAATGAGAGATAAATTATCTTGATTTGATCCTCCATTGAGAATATTTAAAAAACATTTGACTGTTCCATTTTAGGCACCCTTATAATAACCGGCATTAGGGAAACATACGAAATCTTTGGAGTTATTTTCTACTTATTTTTGAAGTTTATATACACGAATCAGGTGATGCCCACATGCATTTTAAAGACTAATAGTTAGTGGTAAGGGCAGCTGTAAGCGCGATCCTTTTGACCAGTAGATCCTGAGTAATTTTTCTGCGCTCAGACCACATTCACGACGCATCATTTTAACGGCCTCGAACGGCCTCGAGAGCTCTTGGCCTCACATTCGTGCCATTCTTCAACGCCATTACAGAGCTCTTCTGCATTTCATTTGATTTTTTTTATTTGATGAACGCTTCGTTCAATTATTTTTGAAGCAATAAAATCGTACTAATGATGAGGTGAGAGTTCGTTTTGCGTTTTTAATGGAGGACGGGTCATTAATTGATTCATTATTTGAATTATGACTCGGGGGAGGGACTAATCTAATCAATATTGGAGCTTGGCCCGCTTCCACTAGACAGGAATTGGAGCAGCGACATCAGATATTTTCTGGCTTCGGTCGTTCTATGAGCGCGTGTGCTGCGTAGGATTTTAGGAGGTATCAAAAGAACATGTATTAGGAAATTATTTGTACCTCATGAATGGTGGAGTGAAATAACAGGAATTAGAAAACGCCAACAAAATTCTTTTACGATTTTCTAACATTTTTCTGGAAAGTTAATCAATCACACAATTGAGTAATAATGAAGCCTTACATGGCGGTAGAATTATTATGGATGTTCGATAAAGAATATAATTCCTTACTATCCTACAATATGCAGCCAGTTCTGTTGATTAATAAAAAAATATGTCTCGATGGCAACACAGACAAAACTACCGACATAACTCAGGACATGTATTGGTTACCCATATTAGACTCGTCACAGAATGTAAAATGGTCAGAATAGACCGTTCGCTCTTTCTCTAAGTCCTCAACTTTTACCTTCAGATTTGAGTTCGAAAAGTTATATTTACTTTCACGTATTTAACTAATAATTTTTTTAAAATTTCTAAACAGTCGCGGCGAAATTTTAAGCTTTTTATGCACGTGTATCATTTGTTGACACGAAACAAGTCTACCTACACTCATCATGATGAGCCGATATGCCGATGGAGGTCATTACGCAATTTCTGGACGTGAAACACGAGCTTCTGATCGCCGTAAAGCAACGGTCCTATATGAAGGGTTTTCTAGCCTCTGCTCTTGGTTTGCTGACGTTCGATGTTTGCGAAGGTTCCTCTTATGACGCGTCGTCTCGCCCGCACCTAATTGACCTAATGACGCTGTAGACCGCTACACGCCTCCAGGGTAAACGCTACATGCCTAGGGGCGATACCTCGTCTTTGTACCCCTCATCCCGCGCCCTAACGTTGCTGTCACTTGTATCATGATCCTAAGTCTTGTTACATTAAGGTACTTACGAATATTACTCATGCTCGAATAAAAGCATTTGGGGACATGTATCATGACTTTCTTATGTTACTATAACATTATTATGTTTGTAGATAAGACTTCATTACGTTACAATAATTCACACACGGTGTCTTGCGATTATTCATTTCATTTTCTATGACCGGAATGTGGATTTAATCATCACATTCCAGTAAGGATATTTCGAAAATATTCACCCTGGTCTTACGGAAGCATTAATTAAGGGATATTTTCTATGATTAAATTAGTTAAATCAATCCTCATTGAAAGATTATTCAGACAAGTACTGTTGCTTATCATTTGTCAATCACATTTTAAAGTATTTCTGTTATTCAAATAAATTAATTTAAGATTCATTCTTTAGATTAAGAAAGTTTTTCATATTTTATGTGACGAAAATGTAGATGCAAAGAAAATGCCAAGCAAATACAATTTATCCAATGAAACGTTTCTGAAACCAGCTCCATTATTAGTTAAACATTTAGAAGATACTCATACAACCAGCGGAGGAAATACAAATATACCCGATAGAGATTGATACCTAAGCAACGAAAAACCTTTAGATTAACAATTTCAATTGTATAAGAACTGAAATTGTAGATAAATAGGTTTATTGATTGGGGAGATATTTTATTTCCATTTGTACCATTATCGAGTCGTGCGTAAAGGTAGAATGGTATTTGACCAGCACATTTATCCATGACACGTAGAGATGCCTGCAAATAATGAATTCTGCGGGAGTGGTCATAAATAACTAACCCCTTCTGTAATCAATTGACTCACCCAAACTGTTCAGTAATTACATTTTCAAACCTCACATCTCTATCGGCGGTGGCTTGAATACTCGGCGCAGACAACTGACAGGTTAATTTAGTTCTGTAATGCATATACATGCTTGCTCACAATAAAGTGTCACGCTGGGAATAAATTGACACAAGTGCAACATTTTAGTTAAATAATGTTCGGTCGAATTGACGTGTGATGCTGCGGAAGTATTTTCAAGCAACCATTGTTGCTTTCCGTAAAGCATTTATTATTTACGTATGGCACTAATTTTTCACAAATTTATTTTTATTATGGATGGAACTTCTGTGTATCGAACCCGGTGGAAGTCTAGTAGCTTCTTGAAACTATCGTCAGTCATGAAAAGATCCGGTCAAATGACACGAGTTTAGATCTATGAACAAGGCACGAAATGGAAAAGAATCGGCGACAGGCCACATCAGGCCTACACTTCAGAGCCGACATCACTACGTTATGTTATGTTATGTTAAAAAATAAGTAAAATACATAAAACTCCAAACATTGTAATAAGTTTTACAGATTGTAAGAGTCAGTTATAATGCTATACATTACTGAAACAAACTCATGCGTAAATCATTGAGGAGAAGGGTAAAAACTCTCAAAATACTGGAAAAAACATGAAAAATCTATATATAACAAATGTAAAATACGATTACTCTCGTAGCTCCTAGTTTTTTGTTTATTTCCAGCAATTACTCGCTCTAATCTGACGATCTCTGGCTCGACGCGTTACGTGATTTTAACCGCATTCGATGGCCCATATACTCGCCCAGGCACTGTTACGGGATCAAAATTTTCCGCGTGCAAGCGCCTAGCTAACTTTACTTCACTCTACTCTGAACAACTAATATACAGCGAAACAAATGGTTACGACGGACTTGAATCCCTAAAAATTTTTCGTTATACGTAAGCTTCTACTTAAGACACGCTATACCCGCGCTAAATTTATTGGACTGCATGCTTCAGTTATCGAAGTGGTCTGTTTCAACTTATAAATTGATTTATACTAGTGTACTTGTAAGTGTTTGGGGCGTTTAGGTCGGTGTAGCGTTTAGAAACAAAAACTTCAAATGAGTTTGCTGAAGTCAACTGAAATTCTGCAAGAATGTAGACAGGAAAATGTTTAACTCGAAGCAGCACTTTTAGCTTTTGGCAGTCTTGAACCATCAATATCCTATGGTCTGACAAAGCCTTAGCTCTTCTTCAAGCCACTAAAAAATCACCGCCCCGTATCCCGTAACGACTAGATTGACGAGACGCGAGTCTGCAGCAAACAAGCTACGCTTTCGAGGGCCTATCGCCGTGCAGTGGACGCAAAGCTCAGGGTATTTCATGATAGACTGATCACTGTTCAGTGCTTAGTGAGCTCAAATAACACTGTATGCCCAAGAAAGCCAGATAGCTTTAAGAGATTACAGCAGATATTCTGTGGGCTGCTTGCAGGCTCTTCTATTTATCACGATGCGAAATAGATTTATTTTAAACTTCTCAAAGCGAAAAAAACATAAAAGCTTTGCAAATCGAATTTAAAGTGGATATTCAGCTTTTTTACTATACATTTAAATGTATAAAATAGTTGTATTTACATAAATTTTGCATTTATTTATCCGAGAACCCGTCCTTTCAGCATTAATGGATTCAGTCTGCTTCCGGCAAGATGTTTTGAGAACATTTCCCTAATTCACTGTAAAATGGTGTTAGGGAATAGTATAAATTTATCCATATTTCTTAGCGACCCTTTTTCCATTTTCATTTAGGCTTTTCAGTTCCGCAGGGGCACAACTATGAACTGAATGGGGGCACACTATGGGGGGCACAACGCAATTGTACAGATCTGTTTTACTGAATATATTGTAAACTCTGTTTGTTATTTCAACTGAAACCCTTTCCTGACCGTTTGAGAAACAGTGATAAAGAATTAGTCTCCCAGCAATGGAAAATTATAACTTACCATTGCAGATACAATAAAGAATATTGATTAAGACTTATATGGATAAACTTTTTCAATCTTAATACGCCAAATAATTCTTGTACACCACCCATCATGAAATTTCTTGCTTTCGCAAAAACCAATGAAGTGTCCTAGAGTGAGAGAAAAACGTTTTAATTATAGCTTCTGCTAAATTCCTCAAACCAAGAGATACAGTTAGGACTTTTGTCAAGGCTCGCTTTTGAATCAAGGCCTTGCTAAAATTCTGAACCGGTCAAGGCCCAGTTCTTGGTTCAGAATTTTAGCAAAGAACTCAAACGCTTTTCTTTCACTGTTCTATCACGATTCTTGTCTGAGAATAGAAGCAATGTCAACAAGAAATATATTTTTCTGTGTCCATTTCTTGGAGAAACCAATGCGGCGAGCGGTGCATACGTTTTTCAGCGTCGAGACAGTGGCAGGCTGAGGCAGGTAATTCCTTGCTGTCAACTAACCAAGATTGAGTTTTGGCCGTGCGTCTTTGCTCTCAGCTTAACAGCGTCTGCAATTTTTACGACCATCTCAAAGGCGCTCAGTGTCGCAGCCTGGATCTCGAGAGCGATGTGACCGCGCGTTAGAACTACACAGAGGGACTCCGTCGGCAATTCATTCGGCCAGCTTATAGGTGCATGTATTCTGAGCGATCAAAAAGTAATTATTTTTTAAAATTTTACATTTTATTATTGTTTCTTCGTAATGTAAATGATATACAAGATTACAAGATCGAAGTGATGAAAATTATACCCTGCTTGTAAACGGACACAAAGTAAATGAATTATTTATTGAGCATTGAACTTTGCGGTGCAACAATTCCGGATATGCTTTGAATCATTTTAATAAAGAAATTATTTTCTATGTTTACGAAAATTCATCGAATGACAGTAGCAAATATTACTATAAATATTCGCGTACCGTATCAAACAAAGGCTAGAAGAAATAAATATAAGCAATTAAGTAAATGAAACAATTATGGAGGCTCATCCTTCAATCTGAAATTTAATTGGAAATTAAAACCATTCAATTTTAAATTAAGCCTTCATAGATCGAGGATTATTTTAGCCTCGTTCTAATGCTGGGATCAGGATCAAAGAGGATAGCCTGAAAACAACTATGAAATGCAGTGACGATTGCCAGTCATTAGTTGAGGTGTTCAGAGAGAGCGACGCCTCAATAGGCCTTCAATTGTGCTATAATGAGGCGTAATCACGTCAATGGAGCTTGAGCGCGAGTCTTAAGCTCTGCGTTTGTTAGTAATGTTCATTGGGATCGACATTTGGTGTAGAAATAAACACCTTCTTTAGCCAAATACTGTTTATTATATATAAAAATGAAATAAATGAGATGCAATTCTGAATATAATAGTTCATTATCGTCCTGTCTCATAGTTGTGGGGAATAAGAATTGGACGAAAAACGCTTGGGCTAGATATTTTTCCTGTGCATTTTTATTCCTCCTAGGTTTACTGAGCATTTCTATCAAACGTAAGTTTATTTGCGAACATATTAATTGAATATCATTTATTGATATACATTTAAACGATTTATTGTTTATTTCTCCTCTTCAGAAAGTGACAGAATACTGCTTATTTATCTCTCCAATATACTTTTTTCATAGCAAATACCTGAGAGATATTACCACATAAAAATCATCGCGAAGCTGCTGAAATCATTAAATGTGCATTAAAAATGAGTTATTATATCACACGAAATCAAATACATGGAAACTGGCACTCGTTGTTAATTTCTGAAATTATCTGCATTAGGCATGTCAATACGCAGGGTAATTCTTATCGTATTTTTGTGTTCCTGCTGCAGACAAAAGACATTGAAAGGATAAAAAACAACTGCAGTTAAGGAGGATTGATAAAATAGATGCTTTCTTAGTAATGAAAAATATAGACTTAAGTTACGATCACCGAAACTCCTGACTGTCTTTGCAAACGACGCCCATTGGTCGATCCGAAAACTAAATGGAAAATTCAAGCAATTAAAAAAACTTGCCGTACGCCATACATCTATTGAATCCAGCAGCAATAAAAGTCTGCGTACAACGTAAAATGTAAAGCAGGGTCTTCTACAGCGGCTAATGAGATCGGCTACGTTTTTTTATTCGCCCGGGCACATTAAAGTTATTGCAAACTAAAATCAATTTTAATGAAATTAATAAAACCATTTTTCAAATTTGAAATAAACCCAAGTTAAAATTGCCTTAATACAAATTATACTTCACTGATAACTTTTAAACTTTTAGCCAATTGTTTTATAAAAAGGAGGCCATGAATGAAAAAAATGTAGACGTCTAACATAATTTTGTACACTAGTTCCGTTCAATGCAGGGACGAGCAGAGATAAAACATCAAAGGCCAATCCGTTGGAGGCCAATCCGTTAAATGTTTAGCACTGCTAACTGGAAGCGAAGTTGAACCGAAATTACTTCTCACCAGAGCTTATGGTTAGTTACACATTCTTAACATTTTAAAAAGATAGTGCAAATACACTCACTACCATCGTACATTAATTCAATTCTTTAGGAAAACTAACTTCTGGGCCAAATCACATATATTCATTTCAATTTTGTTTTAGTTAAATAAACGATTCTAAGAAGATAAGAAACGAAGATAACTGACAATTTTCACGCAATAAAGTTCAATTGTATGTATGTTGTGATAGTGACCATCATAATTTGTCTTATATAGTGACCATCATTATTTGTCTTAGATAGTGACCATCATTATTTGTCTTAGATAGTGACCATCATTATTTGTCTTAGATAGTGACCATCATTATTTGTCTTAGATAGTGACCATCATAATTTGTCTTAGATAGTGACCACCATAATTTGTCTTAGATATTTAGGCGTGCCAGGAGTTGACAGCACGAGCTGTCATTGCGAGTTAGACCATCATCGCTCATCAACATTTAATCAAAATCAAAACTTTAACGTCCATTTTTTCTAACTGCAAAATATTTGAACCCTCTTGTCCCCTCTTCAGTCGCTTGGGCAAAAGTTTAAAGAATTAAATGCAAATTAATTAAATACAAGTTTAATGTTTGGAACGCTTCATTTGGACAGAAAAACTCCCTGGAACGCGACGACTAAAACAATAAAACATTTTTGGTGGCGTGTGGGGAAATGCCTGTAAGTAAAACATCTAAATATTTTAAAGTTATTCTTTTTTTTGTATTGAATTGTTTTTCAATGGAAAAATGGACGCCTGAATGCTGGCTAAAAAACAAAGCTTTTGTTCGTGATATCAAAGGATCATGTGAATGCATAGAATGTTGTTTAAATTTACATTTGTGAGTTCACGTGATTATTATACATATATATTCTCTGACAATGTCTGCGTTGTATATGAGCAAAACTTTCTAATTATCCTGATATTATACACTATTGAAAAGTGAATGTTTTTGGACTTTAGAAACTAATAAATAAGTTTCAGTTGCATTGTAGTAATCTGATATAATTCATAATTATTAAAACAATAAAACTATTCTATATAGCCAGATAAAATGGAAATAGAGAACACATTTGGAAAGTTTCATAGCTCTTTGAAATAATATGCTTTAGAAACATTAGAAGCAAATAACTCGTGTATTTTGCACGAATTAACCATTCATCAGGCTTTAGGATTATCATGAACCTTCTCGTCTGATTTTTTTTTGTTTGAAATTAAACGTTATTTCTCATGGGGGAATTGATTGCTCTGTATGCAAGTATAATGTTCATGATAGATATTTAATGAGTTCGTACTTATATCTTAATATGTATACCGCTTTTTTATGCGGCGGATTTAACATCAAGTTGAATAATTATTGAAATATTCTTGAGGTCTTCATTTGCAGTGAATTTGGTCAATTTTGCATGAGTTGACATCCTTGTGCAGTTCAGCGAACTACCAGCCATATCTATTTAACAATAAATCAAACTTCACTGCAACAATATTTTCAAAGTTCATACTAGTAGATTCAGGAAAAAGCTGTGAATGCACTATCACGCAATGTAGTTGCTTACTTTTTTATGACAAATATTTATGCACGAATTATCGGATGTACGAATTCATTAATATGGACTGATGTTGATACACCACTCACTGACCGTCTCTTGTTCGTTTTAATTTATCCCGACAAGAAAACAAATAATAATAATAATAAAACATTTCTAAACCAAAATCATATGCACTTCATTGACGGCTAACCGGGCCTTTGACACCATTTGCTGTTTGAGGTGCCGAAGGTAGCGATTTCTCGAACACAAATGAAACGCAAGAATAAAATATTTGCTGGTCCCTTGTGAACTTGAGTGCAAGGCAAGGTTCGAGCTCGAGTCTGCTGAAGGTTCTCCTCTTGAAACAGATTTGTTCTGAAATAAGAGGGCCTATGGCCATCCTTAAAGAGCCTATAGCCCTCCTTAGGTGCATTACGAGGGACCAACGATGGGCAAGGGCGCGTATGGACGAGAAATTTTGTACGTGCAAGAAATCTTGCGCGCGTGCATGCAGTTCTGTTTGTTGGGACAAGAGAAGTGTATTTAGGAAGAAAAAATGACGAGGGCAAGGCTCATAACATTTTTCAATTTGGGAAATTAGTGCAGCCTCTTCTGAACAGAGATGCTTGCTTGCCCTTTTGTGGCAAACATATATTGTTCCAATGAGGTGCTACCATATGATAATATTGTTCCAATGAGGTGCTACCATATGATAATATTGTTCCAATGAGGTGCTACCATGTGATAATATTGTTATAATGAGGTGCTACCATGTGATAATATTGTTCCAATGAGGTGCTACCATATGATAATATTGTTACAATGAGGTGCTACCATATGATAATATTGTTACAATGAGGTGCTATCATATGATAATATTGTTACAATGAAGTAATACCATGGTTGAATTTCTCTTATTTTTATACGCTTAAAATGTGTCATTAAACCGCAATCCATCAAACTACTTTTCTAGATTCGAGCAACATTAAAATTAGATTTGTTGTGAATACAATAAATATAATTTTAGCTTAGTTCAGTTAGCAGGTAGCAGCAAAATATGAAAAAATCATACCATATTATCGGTGAGAGAACTAAAGCGTAATCAGCACTCGCAGTTGCGCTGAGTAGTGCATAATGAGAATAACAAGTAGATTTAACATCATGCGTTCTACTCCGTTTTGAGATAAACTAACTTTTAATCGTTTCAACTTCACATTTCCTCGCACATGTGTATTGATTTTTATTTCATAGTTTACTAAGAAATATAAAGCATACCCTTCAAACAATATATTAATTAACCCATCATGTAATGCTGGAAATCCTAAGAAACAATAATATTCGAGAACTAATAATGAATTTTTACTCATACTTTGATGATGATTTGTGAAATTTGTGTCTATACTTAAGTTCTGGGCGAATAAATAATAATACATCAAAGACAAGTTCCACGAACTAAGACATGGACCATAAATAAAAACAAGTTCCACGAACTAAGATATCGACCAAAAATAAAGACTAGTTCCACGAACTAAGACATGGAAGACAAGTTCCACGAACTAAGACATGGACCATAAATAAAGACTAATTCCACGAACTAAGACATAGATCATAAATAAAACAAGTTGCTTGAATCGCTCAGAGCGCTTGATAATTAGTAGATCATCGCTATAGAACAATTGCTGAAACATCCTTGTGAGTAGATTTTTGTAAGCAATTCCCGATGTAGTTTTACCATTAATCTACAATTTTCAAAGACCAATGATTTTAACTTCTGAGAGTAAAACATCCTGTTAACAGCGCGCCATTAAACTTGGCTGAGAATCCAGATAAGTCCTGTCGAAACTTTGAATAAAGCAATCGAAAAGTCGACTTTTGTTAGCCTGTGAGTTGGGAACAAGTCTAAGTTGCTCTGACCAGCGATTTTGACTAAACCGCTAGAATTACTACCAGAGAATATGTTCCTTCGTTGAAGACAATTCAAGCTCAAGTGAAGAACTAAAGGAAATAATAATATTTACTATCTTAAGCAATAAATACATTTCCGCGTATTAAGAATAATAATTAAAGTAATAATAAAAATGGTAATAATAATTTAATTACTAGTACAAATTATTTCAATGTAAATGAATATTTAGGATGAGATGAACGGAATTATTCAGAGTTTCTCCTTGAAACATAGCTTTCTGTTAATCGCTTTCTATTAATTTTTAGCAAAATAGAATATATTTTACATTTGTTGTTCACCGTTACGACCAGGCTAATCACTAGTATCACGATTCTGCACTCACAAAAATGAATGGGTCATAGTGTACCATTTGAGGACACTTCATCCCCCCGCAGCACGAGCAGACAAAAAACTGTAGCATTGATACGCTCTTATGTCGGCCCAAACAAGGTGAGGAATGACACACACACAAGGTCAAAAATTGCATCGCTATTTGGACAGGTCTCACTCATTTCTCTGAGTGTGAAGTTCCATCCCCTCTATCGCATTACTGAGGTCTTATTTTAATGTCTAAATAGAGAAATAGATATAAATTTCATGTTCGTAATATTCATTTTAAATACCCAGCTCCGCACCAGCTCCTGTAATTGCAAGTACTGCAGTGACCGGCCCCCGTACCAGCTCCTGTAATTGCATGTACTGCAGTGACCGGCCCCCGTACCAGCCCCTGTAATTGCATGTACTGCAGTGACCGGCCCCCGTACCAGCCCCTGTAATTGCATGTACTGCAGTGACCGGCCCCCGTATCAGAGACCGTCCACACTCACAACTCACACACACTTCCCACGAAGCCCCGACACTCGCTCGCTCCGTAAGTGACAGCTCGCGTGAGACTTCCCTTCGGAGACCCCGTTTCTCGCGTCCAAATCTCATCCACGTCCCAATGACTTGGCGCAAGTTCAGCCAAGTCTGACAGCTCAAAAAAAGAACGAATTCTCGCGAGAATTTTTTAAGAAGTTAACACTAAAATCCTGAAGTTTTTCGGGGTAACGAAGCCTACGAACTGAAAATCGTCTGCATGACTTCACCCAAAGGCGAATCTTGCGAGTGATTTGAGAAAATTCCAGGATTTTTAGTTTTGTCAAGATTTTGGGCGCTGAACAGAAAAGAAATTTTCTGTAAAATAAAATAAAAATAAATTACGAAATTAAGTTAAAACCAATGACAAAAAATTACAGCAGGTACTTTAAAATGATCAAAAAATAATTCAACACAAAATTAAAAATTTTAAGCTCAGTGGACACAGTTGAAGTCATTCATTTTAAAATAATTTTAGCAATTTGGCAATTGTTTTCAGATGCACTGTCCCTCCGGGTCAATTACGACGTTAAAAACAACGTCGAGCGAAAGCGGCAAAGTTTAGTGCCGGTGGCGCGCAATTTTCTGGCTGATGTATTCTATCCCGTAGTTTAGTGCGGGTGAAATTGAAATGCTCGGCAAAGTAATTTGAATGCCGGTTAATGATACGTTGAGATGTGTTTACAAACATTAAATTAGGAACACGGAGAAAAAGTCACGGTGTAAATGAGTTAATTATATTCAGTGCCACCTATTAGCATCGCTTAAATTGATAGGAATTCCAAGTGCATCATTTTGCCGCTGTAGTTGAATTAACACTACACGTGTAAGCGATGAAAGTGATGAAACTGAATTTTTATACTTCCTTCCTGGACAGTACGACGGAAGATTTTCTATTCAAATTCGCTAAAAAGTGAACAAACCCGCAGAATTTTTGTTTTTGGCAGGTTTGATGAAATTGAGTAATATGAGATCACCCACATTTTTGTTATTCGCACATCAGGTGTTGGATATACTTTTAACGAATAGTGAGCGTTCGGTAGAATCTCATATTCATGCAACAACGACCCACGGACGAGCTATGGAGTTGTGTTAGTGTAAATACCCGGTAGAGGTTTGTGCTCAAAAGTACTCAGAGAACAAAGCTGTGAACCGAAAAACGGAAAAATGTAAAAGCATCGAGGTTCTGTTTGGTTTTTAGAAATATTTTTCTAGCCGAAAATTTTTCAAAAATGATTTCATGTTCTGCAACACACCTTGATGATTTTTGGTCTATTTTTATGTATTTCAGAAATTTGTGTTGTCCAAGAAACGTGAGAATATTTTTTGCGATTGGAATATTAGAACTATAGCAAACATACCGGTTGCGTCCAGCAAAATCACTGAAAATGAAACATTCTAGTTCAAAGGATAAGACGAGTCATGACTTGTAACCAATTTTAGAGATCAAATATTTGAAGAATTCTTTCGATTTTGATTCGAAATAATTTTTTGAAGACTGTGATAGCGATGATGAACTATGCAATTCGATACAAATATTGAAATCAGAGAATCAAACAATTTGAAGTTCCATCGGAAAAAATCACAGCGTAGAATTCCACCAATGTTGTATGAAAACATATTTGTTTTGGTGTACCAATTGACTCATAAATGTAACAATTGTCCTTCGTGAATAAAGTTTATATATGAAGAAATCATGAAGGAATTAATAACATAATAATAATAGAAACCTCAAACTATGTAATTGCCGTGAAGAAGCATTCCTGCATTTTAGCATATTTTGGCTCTTATGTTTGGCTCTTCTCATGAGTTTGAAAATTTTCATTATTTGGCGTCGTAACGATGAAGCATTTTATAATGTCAATCAAATTCGTTATTGAATGACGGTATAAATTTTTGAGTGGCATTACGCCGTAAAAATTTAATTAACTGCAACAAGGGAATCTTTGAAGTGACTACAATTTACCGGTTGACCACCATTAATAATAATATAATTAATTGACCATATACTTAACATTGACCAATTTAAAAGCAAGGAGGCTGATAGATAAATTAATAAAATATTTAAAACTTTACGGTATATTGGATTGAAATACTGATGAAGTGAAAGGTTATTTTTTATTGATGAGACGAAGCCAAGTCGACAGGCTCGAGACGTGTTCGAAGGCCTGGGATTGGTGAATTTATGCCTTCATTGGGAAGTTGGGAAGTTGCTTTCTCTCCTAAGAAGATTCCTGGACGTGTCCATAAATTCGTGCTGACTTTAATGTTTATGAATGAGGCAGCGGCAGAGTGCCTTAAGACCTTAGGAACTCTTATTTAGGACGCCATGAGTACTGGAGATCAGAGCGCTGCGCCCTGGTGGACCAGAGGTCTTGGTGGACCAGAGGGCTTGGTGGACCAGAGGGCTTGGTGGACCAGAGGTCTTGGTGGACCAGAAGGCTTTGTGGACCAGAGATCGTGGTGGACCAGAGATCGTGGTGCTGTCTCTTATACACATCTAGATGTGTATAAGAGACAGGCTGACACACATCGCTGCTGACACACACATCGCTGCTGACACACATCGCTGCTGACACACATCGCTGCTGACACACATCGCTGCTGACACACAGTAACTCCGATGATTAATTAGCACACATCCCTTAACTCCCCAAGAAATTCATGCTGCCATATCACGATTTCACAAATTCTCTTAACTTCTAGGAGAATTTTCTCTAAGGCTTTTTACCATACTTTTTACAGCGCATTTTTTTACCGAAAATAAATTAAATAATGTTTGTCCCAAATTCTACTAATTCTTTCGCGTTTATATTTGTTAATCGCAAGGCAGAACATTAAACGACACATTCGCAAGACAAAAAAATCTTCTCTTATTTATACTTGACTGAGGTGAAATGTTGAGACCATGTTGGTTTTGGTTCAACATGAGGCAGTCAGGGCAAGAAAAATGCATTTAAAGAGAAAATTTTTCATATTATTTACTGAAAACTTATGACAACCTCCATAGGCATTTTTTGCTAAACTTTAATTCGTTTTTCTGGACCGGAAATTTTTATTAGGGAAAAATATTCCGAGCAATTTTAAATTCCCGGTTTTTAGTCTAGGACAGACATGTATTCGGCTTGACGTCCGGAATTTATGTCGAATGAATACAAATCAAGGAAGCGCGCGAGATGAGTAATTTTGTTTTCGACGCTCAAAGCCTGAGAAAAAAACAGGTTGACAAATGTCCAGATCGCATTCCGATATCCGAGTCTTAGGTTCGCTCCTGAGCTCTCAGGCTAGAAATAAAAAATCGTGTTTTCAGAATAGGCAATTTAAACACATACCAAGTCGAAATCAAAATTGATTTTCTTTTAAGTGGGCCCTTCACTCATCACTACTCAACAACAAAAAAAGTCAAAATAGCGGTGAAGTTCTCTTCCATGTCAGCGAAAAATTTAATAACTTCACTTCACTTTAATAACTTCTTCACTTCACCACTGGTATATCTTCGCACCAGAGGCAAGATAATTAGAGGTAATTGCAGCGGGAAGTTCGAGCGCTGGACATGGTTAATCGCGATGTCGTGCCACAAGACTCGTGTCGAAGTCACGTCGCATAATCAAGTAACTTTGAAGCTTTTATCGTCACTATGACACCGACGCATTTATTTAAAAATCATGGGTTAATTAGGGTTCCTAGTAGACCAAGTTTAATATAATAATTATGAAATATATAATAATAACATATATATAATAATATATAATAAATAACATATTTTCAAAGAGAACAATTTTTGTCTAAATTTTCTCTGAATTGCTGATATTTCTAGATGCGCAGCTACATTTTTAGTTGTAGACCTACAACATGAACACAGTTCATGTTTTATAGTAACGACATCAGGAGTTAAATGATTTCGATTCTTATCCAATTAGAACTTAAATCTAGTTATATTCGATTCATCAATCGGATTTTATCTCAACGTTCAATTCAACATTTAGCAACTTCAATAAACGATTCTGTCCCACTCTGAGTGACAATTAACTCTGCACACCTACGCCTTCAAATGTTATTGCTCTTTATTCCGATTGCAATTCATTGTTAATTCATAACGTCATTTTCTGGTCTTGGTTTTTCGGTCTATTCTCTATCAAATATTCGTCGCATGTGCAATCTTCTTGGTAGATTAACTTTTTCTCTTTTTTTTTGCACAAAAATCATTGAGTGATTGTCCTCTGACAGGTAAGGAGCTTCCCGAGTGTTTGATAATAATTGAACAAAGCTCTAAGTGTTGAGCTTTTGACTTACGCTATCAATCTTGTGGCTTTCTTTCTTTTGACTCATTTTAATTCTCCAATCAAAGCCTTAATCAAATTTCGTCCTTTTTTCAGTACGAATTCAAAGGGATGCATGTTTATTCATATAATTAGGTAGACAAATATTTTATATTAAGATTTTCGTAGAAATTTCAATGATAAAAGCGGCACGGACTATTTCTAAAAATATTTGAAAATTTTTTCCCTGAAATTATTGAAAGCACAATTAATCTTCCCCGATACATACTATTAAATGTTACACAAAGTTTCAGGATGTTTAGCAGTTGAGAATAATATTATTAAATCTATAAAATGTACATATTTTCGAATCGTCTTAATTTTCTTGTGCTTCAATCAGGCGGAGAAGTTAATACGAAATCGGCCGTAATTTCTGCGATAAAAACGCAAGTTTTTTATTAAATGAACTAATGCAATAATTTTCAGTAAGTTCCAAATTGTAGAAATGATTTTCTTTCAGAAGATTTTCCGAGATCTAATGCATGAAAAATGAATAATTTTATCTAAAAAATGGGATGATTCAAAATTTATGTTTTTCACTACACGTCTTTTCAGCAACGACGATCATTCAAATGATTTATAGAGCAATATTTTACACACGATCATGTATGCGATGTAGAAAAATTAAATTTTCTAGAAAGACTTACGGAAAGCTGCCGTAGATGAAACAAGCAATCTAAAATTGAAAAAAATACGAATTTCCAATTCAGTTTTAAAAGATAATTAGAATTTCGCGTATCGAAATTCATGCTTATAAATTGCGATTCTGTCCGAAGAATCGCATATAACGATGAATTGGAAATTGCCAAAAAATTCTCCATAAAGTGAAAAATAATTAAGGCCGGTCTCCAGATCACCTGAACATTGATTATCACTTTACGTTCAGGTCAGATCGCGCTCACAAATCATTCCTTCAGCTGGAAAAGTTCTCATATTTTCAGCACTCAGAGTTCACGGTTCTATTTTTCCTGGACGGTTATCAGAGCTCGTAATCATAGGCTCGCCGACCAAACTTATTTAGGAATTTCTTTGATGACGTGATGGAGACATGACATTCAGAAACAAGCAATATTCGCGTGAATCGATTTAACATCGTCCGAATATCGGCTGCCGATTTATTTGTTGCTGCGATAGAAGATTTGAAACCTTCTCTGGAACATTTCAATTACTGTTGGCAGGCAAGTGCAGTATTTGGCATCGAGCACGGGCGAGAATAGATTGCCAAATGCGAAGAAACGATTGATAACTTTTTGTTTGAAACTTGAACGATATTTTGAAAGACGGTAACGACAAGTAAGAAAGTACGTATAGACGAATTTTATGCTCAATTTGCTACGAACTTTTATTTTACTCTTCTATATACCTGCCAATTTGTGATATTCTGCGATAAGCTCAAATGTTTTTGGATTTTTCTATGAACTTATTTAAATATTGTTACTCTCTCAAATAATGTTATCGTCCATCGTACTATATTAAGCTGATAGGCGTTCAAGGCTTGGAGTGCAGTTTTTTCGTTAGCGTTTTACTTTTGTAACACTGTACTCTACTTTTTTGTTTTTACTTTAACATTTTTGGTATTGTTGTTGTTCATATAGAATAATGTGATTTTACGCTGAGTTTCGCCTCAAGTGTAATTTTGAATGGTTTATATGGAGCCATCTTGTTATTTATTGAGATTATACAGAAATATATAATTTATATACCAAGCATACGTATGCCATTTCTCCAAGCTTCGTTACATCGGATTCCCATAATACATTTCCTCATGTTTATTTCGGCGTGAAAAATAAGCGTTCGTACGTCACTAACAGAGAGTGCGTTCGCCAATCATTCGTGCGACACGATGTTCTGCAGCAGGTTTTACGTCATATCAAATCCCGGCCAAACACAAGGGATGAAAAACCGAGAGGTGCTCCAGATTTATGATGGATACGTAAAAAAACTCGACGTCCGATGAAAGACGTTTGTCTTGCGTCAGATGTGCCTCTGGAAATTTTCTGCACGCACAGAAGCTTTTATTTCCTCAAAAGTTTTTGCGAATGATCTAAAAGCTGCTGAGCTGCAAAGAGTCACGAAGCCTAGGACGATGATAGAGAGTCAGACCTTTTTATCAGCTCGGAAATCGGCTCTCAAGGAAAATAGATTGAGCTCTTCCTGCAACTGCTAGACATGGATGAGTCGTTACAGAACCTTGAACTGGTTCCTCTGTCGTGTAAAACAGTTCCTCGAATAACGATATGAAAAATAATAAAACTGCAGGTTTCGCGGGACTCGAAATCATCAGTTGACTTACAAAGTTTAAACTCTTCCGCTCTAAAAGTCCAGGTTAAAGTTGCAGCATTTTTCTTGTTTAGCGTCACGCGGGTTAGGACCCACCGAAGCCTTTTATTCCAAGCTATTCCTAGCGAGATATTTTCGCAATTTTTTTAAATAGAGAAACCTTATGAAATATGAACCTTGAAATTTAAAATTTTCTCAAGAAAATAATAAAGTTTTTAATAAAGCACTGGACTAAAAAATGTATACCTAAAAAAGTTTTTCTTTAATGCATGACCGACTCAAACAATGATCTTGCATTGCATTAACTTGAGAGCTGTAAAATGAATCTAGTCAGAACTCACAAATAAAGTTTCATAGTTATGGCCACAAATATCGCCCAGAGATTATTCCTATAATTTTCTGGAAATTCAGCATAAATAAAAGCATTCCCATTTGTCTCTCAACTGCATGATCTACTACTTTTAAGATTTTGCTCTTAATTTGTAGGAGTTTAGAGTCTGAGAAATTCCGCAACTTGCATTCGTATTTTTATTCGTTATTGTATTTACTCGTATTTTTGAAGAGATCCGGTAGGGGGCGCCACACAAAGACTCGCTGTTGGGGAAGTAGTAGCAACTGTTGGTATAGCTTGAGGCTATGGGGCTGCAGCCACAACAACCTAATGAGGAGTCGTGACCTGACTTACCAAGCATCGTCTCGTGCCTCACACCGCACATATGACCTCGAAATAAGTGTCGTGAAAATGACCTGGAAATCGCGTGCTTGAAGACATAAATCTTAGGTAGAGCTTCAGCTCCTTCGCGGCACACGAACTGAGGATCTGTTGGTTGTCCATTGAAGCTGTAGTCAGTCTCGGATTATTTTACGGAATACATTTAATTCAATCCCTATCATGGTGGCCAAGAATACTGTACATTTATTCCCTTTCATCAGCGAAGAAATGAAACACTTTACATAATGCCTTTCGATGATCTATCTAGATGTCGCTTTGAAATATTCGTAATTCGCGTACACTGATGGTCCCTGCGCTGCTATGAAATATATTTTCAGCAAAAAAAATTATTCCCGTTTCACTGTTAAGCGCACTTATGGAACAAAATTAATGCGTTTGGATAAGTTGATTATGTTAATCCGCTATTCGAACATCCGAAGAAATATATTAAGTCGTTTGAAGCGAAGCCCATGCTCATGTAATTAGATGCAATAGAAATAGTTCTGCACGAGTCAGCTTAAGGTAATTGAACGTACGAATAATAATTTACTAGGACCAATACGACCGAATTAACATAAAGATATTAAACTCCATTAAAGCAAAATCATATTAAGAAGCATATTTCCTGTGAGCGTTCATGGAGAAGCCGTGAGGATTGAATTCAACCCACTGCAGCAGCATTATTACATCAGCTTGAGATTATTTATTATTTTGTCGGGGCACGCGAACTATTAGAACTTAGAAGAATAGCCTTGACATGATTAAATAGGGATTTTAAAGAGATATTATTTTATAGAGAGAGACGTTTCTTAGTTTCTTCTCATATCTTTTAAAGTTGGGTGAATCGGAGTGATCTACTCCACCAAATTTACGTTACGTTCAGGTTCAAGATACCGGTATTCATTACTTATCGTTTTGTCAGGTAGTCTGCCGAGTGGCATTTGATTTGGCACGTGAATAAGGTTCTCTTTTTTGGAAGCGTTACGGCAAAGAAAATACAAAGAGAGGGTTGTAATGAAACACTGATACACTTCATATTAAATTGAGAAATTCAAGTTCACATCCTACGTTAACAAACATCTCTAGTAGGTAAATAAAAAAAGCGAGCTGAACATAATCAAAGTCCGAAATCTAACAGTTAAATCATCATCATCTAAACTCATCTAATTTTACCGGGGAAAAGCGTGTGATCCGTTGCAGTTCCGTTGAGACCGTTGACAGTTCTGATGGCCGTTGACAGTTCTGACGACCGTTGACAGTTCTGATGGCCGTTGATAGTTATGCTGAGCACGAAAAGTTCTGGTGATCACCAAGGGTTCTGTTATATCTCCATGGAGTTCCGGTACTTCTATGGCAAGAGAGCTATTTTCTAGTACAACAAATAACGTTCATTTTATCTGGAAGAAGGAAAAGTTTTCGGCGGCGCCATCGAGTGCAGCTTATGCATAAAGGATAGCAGGCTAGCTTGCTTGCGGCATCATTGAATTAAGGAAATTTTATTGCCACTTATAGGATCGTAATCGAGTTTCGCCGAAGCTATCATTGTTTAATATTTTGAAGAGCGGTGTTTCTGGAAACATCGTTACAGGAAACGAGGTTCGATGGCTGCGTTGTTGCAAACTCAACGAGATTAGTGAGCAAAATGACCAATTTACTAAACAAACGAGACTTCAGGGACGTGAAATTTATACTTTTCAGAGAGAAACGGAAAATTTAATCGGTAATTGCGTTAAAAAATGAATGATTTATCGACAAGAATTAGGAATTTTGGACCATAAATTAATATATTTATTTATCAGCATTTGAAGTAGTGGGGTGTAAATATCCTGATAATGGTATGTGATAACTAATAAAATAATTAGAGTTATGAATTAGAGTGATGAGAAGTTGTATTATTTGAAACAAAATTGAGAAGTGACTTTATTATTCAAGACAACCCGAGAGCAGAAGATTTTAATTTGCGCTGTGAAATTTTGTAACCTTGGCTATTAACTTCAGAATTCATATTCAGTTTTTCCCTACAGAGTTTTCATATCTTAAATGCCAACAAATAAGATGCACCGAATTAAATTTTAGCTGAAGAATACAATACTTTTTTTAAATGGTCGATGTGATCCGGATGAGACTGGAATAATTCAGTAAACGCAAAATTTTTATTCATTTCTTTCATATCGTTTTATAATTATGCCATTTTCTCTTCACAATTGGCACTTTATTCCATATTTATTAGTTTTTCAAGTGCAAGAAAAACGTTTTAAGTAACGTCCACGTTGAGATTAGGTCGACCGCGTAATCTAGATTATATTCCAGCCTTGCATCTCTTGAAGCTCCCCTCTTCTTCTCTGTGCTGGACGTCTAACAAAGTAGAGCAATTATGGCGCACGTTAATTTAAATAGCAATAGCCGCCTTTCCCTCGTCACATGACAGGCTTTGCCGCCACTCTTAATTTTAAGCAGGGAAATATATCAGATGGTGACTTTTCAATATATGAATGTGTTAAAATGTGTGATTTTACTCTAACCCGCGTGTTAGATTATGAAGCAAAAAATAAAAATTTCTAATAAATCAGATCTTAATGCTGGTTAAGCTTGAGATCTGATATATAAACTTAATGTTTAACGCTGCTTATCTGATTAATATAATAAATCTGATCTTACAATATTCAGATCTTCACAATTTTAATGTATGCTAATCATATGAACTATATCATTTATAAGACAAAGATATGCGGGAACTTGACACATAAAGATCTTTCATTTCCAGGGTACAATATTCGTAAGCTCATGAAGTTTTTCATAAGGATATAAATGGCGAGCTCGAGTCTTTATTGTCCCGCACGGACGTCGGGTGTCGGAATCGTTAATATCCGATAGTCTCGAGGCCAGCTTTTTACTGCCGGAGAAAGCTGATGGCAATTGAAATTGCGTGCAAGAATGTTCGGAGAATAGCGCGTTCGGTGCGCAAGACTTCAAAAGACCAGCCTTCAATATTGGGCACCCGCTTGCCCAGCATTCCATTCAAATTGTTTGGGTTCTTCAGCAAGAGACTTTGGAGCAAATATTAGCGAGTCTGAATATTAATGGCATGCCTCTATTTGGAGCGAAGTGTTCCCTGAGCATCGGGCAAGGCTTGCTCAAGCCGTTAAGAAAGGAATGTTGAATGGGCATCAATAATGCAAATGAACCGCCTATTGAGAACATTTTCATCACTAATATATCCAATTCCTCGAAATATGGGCATAAATACAAGGAAAACGAATTCGACGTTGGCCAAAACGACGAAATAATAAATCTCGTCGTTTTTTAATGTTAAACTTTGGAGTTAGTTGGAGGAAACTCGTATTTTTATTAAACGTTGAAATAAATATCTCGTAATCGTATCTCCAATGTGTGTCTCAGACGCGTATCTCGAATATACCATATATGTATGTCTCGAAGGAGTTTCTTGAATGTGTATCTCGAATGCGAGTCTAGCATGAGAGTCTGGATTGAATTAAATTTCCATTCAATGTCGAGTCCCATGCAGAAGTTTGATCGTCCGCCACTAGCCGAGCGGCTGTGCGCGCTCTAAATGAGATGAGGTCGCACAATAAATGTGACCTACAAGAGCAGGCATTCCAATTCAGAATGAAATACTTTTTCGTTTTTTGAATTGCTTGTCCTTGAGGTTTATTTTATGCCTCATGGAAATAAATTGAGGTGAAACTGAAATATTGACACCAATGATTGTGTACGGAGGCTGGAAAAGTTCTTGTTCCGAACACGATTGGTATGTAAACTTGAATATGATAGCCGTTTCTTTGTGAGACGTCGTCATCGTGCGGTTTTATTGAAATGATCAGCACCAAATTATTATATAGCGAATGCCATAAGATATTCACTATATTTTATAATCAGTATAACATAATCTATAATCAGTATAACACAATTTCCTACTTAATAAAATGCTTTGCGATTACGAATGGAAACAATTTCTTGCATCCATAAACAACGTGTATAATTAAAGCTATACACGTGGATTTCATGCGGAAAACTTGTTGCTTTTCAACTTAAATAAATACTATTGAAGCGCTTTCCTCTCCTCAAAGTTCTCTCTACGTGCCGTTTTATAAAGAAAAAATAAAATAAAAACGTTTCGAGCATCGTTCACGCTCTGTTCTTAACATGCAAATCATGTTCACAAGTTCATTTCGTTTTTTCCTGCACTCCTGGAACCTTGGAATTGCATGAGCGCGATATGCATCACCACTTCGTCACGTGGTCATACACAAGCGTCATGGAAGCGAAGCTTGCCGCGGTTCACAACCTCTATGCTGCCAAAAACCCTATGCTCCAGCGATCTATTGCGTACGACAACAAAAACACGCCTCGTAAGTCAGGCGCCTGTTGGGCTACAATTTATGCAATGGTTGACGTTTACATTTCTTGCTGAAGGCAACAAAGTTTAGCCAACATTTTTGCTCTGAATTCAGATGTACAAATGCCCTGGTTTGAGTTTCGGGCGGCACCCTTGCCAGCCGGCCAAGCGTTGTGTCAGTCGGGGCAGTTACTGTAGTTTACTTGATGCTCTGCGAGTAACCATGTTTTTAATGAACATATTTTTTATTATTTATTCACACAGGAGCACACAAAAAAACATAACAAGAGACTATCGAAAATTTAAAGAAAAAATACAAAATGCTCCGGTGGGAATGTCTTTATAAGCTGAAATGCTTCACAGACGACATCGGCGATATTACTTTCATTAGAAGAATAACGTATAATGATAATAAGTCAATAGAGAACAGAAAGTGCTTAAAGTAAATATATATGGTAATATTCTTGCAGTTTTTGTAGGATGACGGAAAAATATTCCTGTGAAATATTTATCATCTCTTCGGTCTTTTTGTGAATCGGGAATATAATAATCTACACTAAAAATGCAATAAAACGACTGCATTACGTTTACTTTGTATGTGTAAGCTTGATTTTCTTTTTTTGGACATCGATTACATAAACGTACTCCTCAAAATGACCTTGGAGCAGATTTGTATGTAACTACTGATTTGTACAGTCACTATAGGTATTTTTCATAAGGTTTTGACATTATTGCCTCCGCGCATAATGATGCAATATTAATGATTAACATGTGATGCAGAATCATGATATTTAATAAATGAAGTGTATTTTGCAGTGGGCTTTCAAGCGTTTGCTTCACCTCCTCTTGGGGATACAAAGATGCTCTCTTTCCCTCGGAACAAAACAGTTCTCAGGGTCTGAGGGCAAGCTAAGCTTATTTCCTTGCCAACGACAAACAAATTTCTGGAAAAATCGAGCCGTTAGGGTTTCAGAAGCCAGTCTTGGGAAGAGAATGGCCGTTTCTGCCGCTGTGGTAGGAGCTCGGCTTGGAATACATTTAGGGGAAAACGTTAGCCTACAAAATACATTTAGGGGAAAACGTTAGCCTACAAAATACATTTAGGGGAAAACGTTAGCCTAGCTACAAAATACATTTAGGCAAAATGTTAGCATACAAAAAAAACATTGAGGGGAAAACTTTAGCATACAAAATATATCTAGGAGAAAACGTTAGCCAACAAAATACATTTAGGGGAAAACGTTAGCCTAGAAAATCAGGAGTTTCCTTGCATTGATGTAATTTTTATATATATTTTATGTATAGATATTTTTCCTGGCTTGATGGTTCAAGAAAGGGAATATCAATCAATAGGTATTAATGAATATTTATGTTGTTGCTGCATTTCCTTTAACGTTGTAAGGAATCCCTTGAATTTGAAAATAATTTTAGCGGATGGCCAGACGAAAGTCGGCGCTAAGTTTAGGCATCACACAGTGCAATGATTCTCTTTTATTCCTGTTGCATACTTCTGTTGTATTACGCAATAAAAGCTAACAATGATTTCAAATTAAGAAAATGTCATCATGAAGATTTTTGCTTTTAACGTTCAAGTTCAGATGCATGCTGATGATAAATAAGAAAAATTTAGATTTTTAACTCGCTGCTCATAATCTTCTTGAATCGAATTTAAGTTTGTAGGTTATTTTGGCATCATGAAACTCACAAAATTTCTCCGATGCGCTTTATTTCAAACTACTGAAATTTATGGGCATAATTCCTCTAGAATTGCAGCACAGGAATTTCCCTGATCAAAGAGGATAAGAATTTGGCTGGAATTTAGTAAGAAGAAATATTCTTGCGGCGAAAGCCGCTGTCGCTGATTTAAGTTGCATGTAATGAGAACCATGTACGTATCTTAGCGTATAATATTTATTGTTGTAGAGGAAGACTATATATATACATATATAAGTAATGATGCAATGAGGACAGCATGAGTTGTGCGCTTCATTTGTACACTTGAAAGATTACTTGCATTTGTGAAAATGCGATCCATAACACACTATAAGGAATGGAGCTAGGGGGGTCAGGGTTTTGATATATGTGCTGTATAAGCACTTGGACGAGTTTCGACGAAGTTAACAGGATTCCTGGGAGAAATTTTAAAATATACCCATATCATGAATGAGACTTTTGTTGAAAATGATTGTTCCAAATTTGAAACATTGGTTGACACACATCGTTGACACAACCAGCTCACATGGTCCAGCTTTTATCGAAATTTAAGCTACTAGGAAACGCTGCTATTATGTTGCCAGAACAATGGTAAACAGATCTATGACTACGCAAATAAAAGAACATATAAAATTTTTGCCCGATATAACAGAAAAAAACGAAAAGAAATCATTGATTTATTCGCCTTATATAAATCTGTGCCATCTTACATTTGCCATGCCATTTTTCCTCCGCATGTTTATTCCTTGCTTCCTTTTCACCAGTTTGCCTTCCTCTACGAAAATAATTGTGAACGAACTTCTCCATTAATATTATTGAACACGAAGCTTTCGCGACCAGTACAGCACTGAAAGCCCAAGTGTTGATAGTCAGCGTCATATTTCAGTCCGGTTGTTTTTTGCCAGCTCCTCGCAATGCTTCGCGGATGAAACTTACTCTGACAAACGCACACTCAGAAAAGTGAGTGAGACTTTGTCCAAATACCGATGCTTTTTTCGCTCAGGTTCGGGTCATTCTGACATATTTTGGCTCGGCAAAATGACGTATCTGTGCTACGTCCGCTCTCACTTTGCGTGCATTGTTTAAGATAGTGTGTCAGTATTAGGACATCACGACCCGTTCATTTATGTGAGTGTGCAGGTCTGAAGTCAAGTCTCCCACTACGGGTGTACAGAATCCGCTCGTCCGCACCACCACAAGGAGCTCAGTTGTACCGCGTCGCTTTTTTAAGCCTCAACAAAGAAGAACAAATGACGACTTTTGGCCCACGTGCCAAGTCATGCCAGCATTTTTACAGCCGTCATGCCTCATATTTCCTGGGATTTAATTGCTTTTTCTTGCCGTCAGGTGAAATACTTGTTGAGATTCGCCCCTCGAAACGAGTACGTTTTTAGCGAGGAGCCATCTTGCACGTGTCCAAGCGAGGCATAAAATACATTAATTAGTTGCATATTTATGCCGTGTTAAACTATGGAACTTCCGCATTATTGTCGTTTAATAATTCATTTTACGCAAATTTCCCTTCCAGCTCCTACATGACTTCGTATCAATGACATTTATTGAGGAAAATACACATTTTAAATAAACTTGCTGAATTTATTTCGTTAATTTACTTTTTAATTTATTTGGCGAAATATTTATTGATGTTTATGCAATTTCGCCGTGCATGCTGCGGTGGTTAAATCAATGCATAAATAATTTTCCTGTTGTGCTAATTTTGCTAAATTGGTGCAATGAAGGGGTTAATTTAGAGTGAAGGGGGACGACATTTTGGTCCGACGTTATCACACTTTATCTATAATGCATAAAATTATAAATTCGTTGTATGTTAATGGAATGAAAATAATTACTTGCATAGAAGCATTATTTCGTTTAATTTCAATTCATTCAGATATTCATAGTTCCTTAGCAATAATTTTTATCAACTGGAAAATAACTTCATTCGATATAATTCTATCTACAGACGGCCTTCTGCAGGTCATACAAATGTAAATATTTCGCTCGCACAACATTATAATTTATCCAAGCATCGCAGCATTATTTGAGTGCTGAACAGATGGTTTGGTCGGGACACGGCTTCGTAGCCAGCAAAACATGGACGGAGTTGGCACAAAAACAACGTATATTGCGTGGCTCTATATCGCTCGGCTACAGCGCTACCGGGCATAAAATCTCTTTATTATTTGGGGGGGGGGGGGAGTGGACAAATTTATTCCATTGGTATAATGTGGCTTCCACCTCAATATGCATTTGCCAGGAATTTTATTAAGGACCGTCACCACTGCATTGTTACGAGCACGTCGAAGTTTAGTCGCCAATATCGTGAATATTATCAGTTGTCTTAATCATCAATATTCACTATTATCTATTATTGTCTATTTATAAATAATGCTTTTGCCTAAGTGTCAAGCCGCGGTCAACGCTCACAACATTTACTGCTCAACGTTCGCTCGTGAGCAGAGCGCTGCAATGTTCAGAATTGGCAATGGTTTCCCTTCATGAGTTGCGATCTACGACCTTGTCTCCGCCTGTATATATATGGCTTCTCAAACAATGGCAAGCTCTGCTATGAAGCAAATGGCAATATTAACGTCAGGCTTTGCGCATCTCTGTGTTAGTTACGCCGGTTTACTAAGCATCGACCTGTTCAAGATGGCTGCGCTTGCTTTCTAAATCTTAATGTAGGTATGACATCGAGCAGCATTTGCTTCCTATATTTTAACATTGAGCTCACATTGTGCCCAGAGTGAACATGCAGCAACGCGCATTACTAGTACACTGAAGCAGCAGCGCTTGTTTTTCCAAAGCAGAATTAATATGAAACTCTTAACACGATTCAGCTTAATCTCTGCCGTCTGTGTCTAGCTGCTTCGTCAATTCAGCGGCAATGTTCGATAGGGTTTGAACACCTGTGTTATATTTCGTGTGTTCATAATAATAATTAGCAACATAAAATACTTCAGGAAATTAAATATATAGTATATACAATGCATTAGAAACATAAAGATACCAGACATAGCAAAAACAATCCTCATTTAAACCTGCACTCCTGTTGCCACTCCCACAGAGCTACGCGTGACGACTTTCTAAGTAGGCCTAAAATTTTTACGCATATCTTTATATTTAGAGAAAAAAATTTGCGATACTTGTAAAAGTGCTCAGTCGAGAGCAGAAATTCTGCCTGAATATTGCTGGCGAAACCTTCTGCCGAAAAAAAGTTATATTTTATGTGAGTTTGTGCTATGAGCGGAGCATATGGATGAGTGGTTATCTTAATCATCTTACGTATAGAAGAGTAAAATACACAAAAATGTACCGTGCTCAACAAAAGTTTTTTCCTATTGTGTTACAAGTTCACTAATGAGGCGAGAAAGCGGAATATCAAGGGCAAAAAGCGGAATATCAAGGAAGACAAAAGAGGAATATCAAGGGGAAAAAAGCGGAATATCTAGGAAGACACAAGAGGAATATCAAGGGAAAAAAAGCGGAATATCAAGGGAAGAAAAGCGGAATATCAAGGGGAAAAAAGCGGAATATCAAGGGAAGAAAAGCGGAATATCAAGGGGAAAAAAGCGGAATATCAAGGGGAAAAAAGCGGAATATCAAGGGGAAAAAAGCGGAATATCAAGGGAATAAAAGCGGAATATCAAGGGGAAAAAATTTTTAGAAGGTTTGAGCTACAAGCTAAGAATTTCCAAAAAATCCGTCAGGCGATATATGGTGCAGAATTAATGGGATTCCAGTAGAAGAATTAACAAATATTATTAGTTATTTTAGTTGATCTTGGGTTCGATTCACTAATCTCAAATATTTTGTTGACTATCTTTGATTTACCGACCGCGATCTAGTCAAAATTATAATATTCATACATTTCTCACCAGTTTTTTCTCGCCTCTATGCACGTCGTTCACATCTCATGATAGTTCATTATCAGTAGAAATCATTTAATTGTAATGATTCAATAATACGATTAAAAGTTCACAGTTACTCTTCGTAACAATTACTCGTGTATCGGAATATCAATAGAGAAGTGAACTACTTAGCGGACGCTACACGGCATCACTTCCTGAACAAATTTTGTTCTTTTATTATATACATGTTATATATAAAGTAATATAACGTGGTTCAATTATTCATATATTACCAAATTTTAGTGTGGCTCTTTTATCCATAGCTCAATAAATTGTATTATTAGGTTCCATCATACGAAGAAGAGCTTCAAGTGAGCATAACAACGTATTTTCTATGCCACACAAATGCTGACTAGTGAACACAATACATCCTGGAGTCGCTAGAGCCTAACATTGGCAGACTACTTACGCCATGCGCTGACTGGACGCTCCCTCTGCCACTCTCTCCCACCCTCTGCCACCCTCTGCCATCCTCTGCCACCCTCTGCCACCCTCTGCCACCCTCTGCCACCCTCTGCCACCCTCTGCCACCCTCTGTCACCCTCTGTCACCCTCTGCCACCCTCTGCCACCCTCTGCCACCCTCTGCCACCTTCTGCCACCACACCCTCTGCCACCCTCTGCCACCCTCTGCCACCCTCTGCCATCCCAAGCCACGCGCGCCAAATCAAGCATGCAAATGGAAACGGAAAATGCATCACAACTGCCGGCTCTTTGCCGGGCCTGTGTTCTGATTTCGACGCCACGCGAATAAAAAATCCGGGGTTTCTGCTCTCAAAAAATGGCGCAATAAGTTATGTCTTATTGAATAATACGAGCTTGAAATAAAAATAGTGAAATGTTGGCGATTTCGGAAAAGTTTTTCGGGCTTCTCCTCCGTACAGAGATTGTATTTACATTGAAACCAAGTTTTCAGCGCATGCACATTTGAATAGCAGAGGAGCATATGCATATGCGACAGTTTGAAATTTCCAATAAAAATTTTAAACTTCAATGCCAATCATCAAAGTGAGCTGAAAATAGATGTTGACACCGATATAAACAAAATATTCCATTTAGTTTTGCCAGTGCTGGAGGAATAAATTGTTTGGTTTCACTGTCCCCCATCTTTCCCTACGCTTATTAATAGTATTGCAGTTATTATTATTATTATAGTTATTACAATTATAATAATATTATTATATTATTATACTGTGTTTACTACTTTGAACGTTGCGCTGCCGTATGAGTATTAGATTCATAACAAAATCTCGGCTGTCACACTTTAGTTGAAACCTTCCTGCTGATCTCGGTCCGGGCGAGGCGTCAAGCCTGGCTGTGTCTCGCGTCTTTCTCTCGCCAATTACACAGACGCTCTTGACAAATGATCACTTGGCCTGCCAAGCGAAGAAGACACACGAGCGCCATGACAAGCCTCACCAGGATTAGAGCTGAGAAAAACTGCCGGTCGTTCATATTAAGAGACCCAGTGTCCACAGTCGCTTTTTTATCACTTGTTAGCGCCACGTTAAAGAAGAAACTCAATGAATTGACACTTTTTTGTATGATGGATGAATAGAGTAGACTAGACTGAATATGGCTGCTACGAGATATTCAGAGTAAAGCACTTACGAGTAATGAAATAATTCATATGTGCAAAAAAATTATGTGTTTGGATGACATTGTTCGGTGGTTTTATGCATGTCACTAGAAAAGAGTATTTTGCTATTTATTCAAATTCGTCATTTGAAGAAAACCTTTAGTTCTAGTCATAGAACAAAATAAGATCCGATAAAAACTTTTTTCAAAATCAATGGACACGATTTATCACGGCAGACATGTGCTGAACCCAGGCAATTTTTGAGTGTGTAAATTGAGTCCAATGATAATCCTTCACTAAAAAACTTCAAGTCTATGATTGACAAAATAAGTGATGAAATTTCGGTGCAGCATCAATTCAGGCGCATAAAAATTTACGCCTTTCTAGTTTCTAACTGACTTGATATCTGCCATATTAAATCACTTCGCAAAATGTTACTGCCGTCGCCATCAAGGCAAATAAAAAGTTATGACGGAAGACAATAATTTCTCAGGGGTGACGTCGAAGCTTCAGGCAGAGCGCAGGATTGCCTGCTTGGTTCACGTGAGCTCAGATACTCTGTGGGGGATCAAGCTTTATCATTACCATTCTACTGCGGCGGGAGAAGAGATAAAACATTCATGTGAGATAGGAAAACGACAGGAAAAGGAGAAAAAAATATTTATGTGAGCTAAGAAAAAGACAGAAAAAGAGGAAAAAATATTTATTTTCTTGATAAGAAAACGATAAAAAAAACATTTATGTGTAATAAGGAATGGCAGAAAAAAGGAAAAAAAACATTTATATGAGATAAGAAAACGACAGAAAAAAAAAGAAAACAAATAAGTGAGATAAGAAAAGGCCGGAAAAAAAGAAAAAAACATTTATAAGAGATAATAAAACAACAAAAAAAGTAAAAACATTTGTATAAATAAAAAAGGTCGATAAAAAAACGCAAAAAAACCGTATGAGCTATTTTATGCCAGTCCTGAACGGTAGACAATTTTGAAGTTTCTTGTGGCACATGCAGTATGATGATATTGTTGATAGATAATATACATGTTATATTGCATGTTAAAAATATGACCAATGCAACAAAAGCGTTCGATAAATTCTACCATGCTTCTCCAATAAAAATGTTTCTGGAATTGCTAGTTGAAACATTAAAAAAAAGAATTAATTATCCATAAAAATCACTCTCATGTCGTTATTCAAACTGGCCTAACGGCACAACTTCTGCGAAACTATGCCATTATTTTGAACCATGCAATATTTGAAAATATTGAATAGGATTAAGTAGCATTAAGATGAACTAAGAATTATGGACTCAAATATACGTAACTTCATTAAACCTTATTTCTCACCATACCGAAAAAGACTGCATTGAGAATCTGAATGTCCAAATTTTGGTTTGCAAACATTTCTTCATTATACCTTATTTCTGGCAGTTACTTAAAACATGTCAATGCAGTATACAGTATACAGTGGGGGGAAATAAATATTCGTACACTTGAAAAATCGTATTTTAATGTATGTAAGTACACAAGCTTAACAGGAAAAGTGATTTGAATTATGTATAGAGACGCATAGTATTCAAAAATACTATCAAAAGAAATTAAATCTCAATGCAACAAAAAACAATGCAACATGTTCACTTTTTGGGGTGAAAAAAGTATTCGTACAAAACAATAAATCCGCATTATTTTAATTTAATACTTGGATGAATATTTATTTCCCCCCACTGTATATTGAAAAAACTAATAAGAAAATTGCGAATAAAACAAATTCTCTGGTCTTCAATGAAACCTGCTTGAAAGAAGAAATTCTGCCAACCTATACTAATTTTATACAGTATATGTATATTGATATTCAAATTTCAGTCTGTACACATCTCTTCGTAATACCTTAGTTCTTTGGTAATTGAAATAGTTTTAATTGGGAATATTGATGTTCAAATTTCGGTATCTAAACATTCTTTCGATACACCTTTATTTCCAGCAGTTAGTAAGAAAGTTTCAATTGGGTATATTGACGTTCAAATTTCGGTATGTACACATTCTTTCGTTATACCTTTATTTCCAGCAGTTAGTAAGAAAGTTTCAATTGGGTATGTTGACGTTCAAATTTCGGTATGTAAACATTCTTTCAATATACCATTATTTCCAGCAGTTAGTAAGAAAGTTTCAATTGGGTATGTTGACGTTCAAATTTCGGTATGTAAACATTCTTTCGATATACTTTTATTTCCAGCAATTAGTAAGAAGTTTCAATTCGGTATATTGACGTTCAAAGTTTGGTTCACAAGGAAGCTCGGCTCTATTGTGGGGAACGTAATCGCTGCCATTTTAATCTCATTGTCGATGCATTAGGTCGACAGCAATCTACTTATGCGGCACCCCCGGGACTTTTTCAGGAACATCTTCCGCATTTTCGGTTGCCGCGCACATAAGAAATACAGCGCCCATATTTTTCATCACCGAAGTTTGCTTCGAAAAAAAGTTTTTCTTAACGTTTTAGGGATATTTTTCTTAGATTCAGCTGGCGCTAAAGAGCGTAGGTATATGAAATATAATTCCTACTATTTAAATATGATGAATACCAATTCACCAATTGGAATTGTATGTTTACTCAGATTCGAACCTTTTATATAATCGAATGTCAGTGCATGGATTTTTTTTTTAAATATAGGACAGTATATTAATTGTTATAAATAATAACGGCTCGAGTGGCTGCCATTAACGACAATGTTTGAAGGAAAGAACTCATAGGAAATCCAACCTAATAGAGCTGGTAGCAACTACCGCAAATGCATTCAATTGAATTCAGAATTGTTAAACGTTTGGATTTTGTAAAGGAGTGCATAGATTTGAGTAACGGAAAAGTACATGAACAATAAAGAAAATGCGCATGGCGAGAACTGAGTAACGTGGTTACGCAGATTACTTCTCGTAAAAGTTAAAAATTCTGGAGTTCACCGGCTCATGATATTAAATAGAGAATTAAAATATTGTGCGATGAATTCATTTTACTGCCCCATTTATTAATGTTACTTTTGGATGAACTCAGGGTATGCTGCTACAAGATTACATTCATATTGTACTTTCGGAAAAAATAATGGGATACAATCGTGGGTAGAAATGTGACATGATTAAACAAAACCAAGACTGAAATCCATCGTTATCGCCAAACTCTCAACAAGGGAGTTATATACTTCAAAATTTGCGATTATCAATCAATGAACATTTTTGTGTTCTCTAACAAATTCAAGAGAAGCCTATATTTATTGCAACCAAAATCGAAATCTGAGAATTTACGCACAAAAAGGCACACAATATGATACTATATATATTGACGTATCAAAGGAGCACCAGCAGTGCTGTCTGTTCTACTACTGCCATTCAATAGGACTCGTGTTTCAGTAAACTCACTGACGCGTTATCACGTTAACGAACTTCAGTTCAATTCTAAAAGCTCGTTCAATAGGCATCGATTCTGGTCGATTACGCCAAATAAAAATCAGTGGCGTGCAATTCCCTTTCGGTATTCAAAGCCTGCGTTTGGGAAGTAACAAAAGACACGGCAGCCCACGTATATTTGGATACAAAGTTTCAAAATTTTTAGATGCTACATTGTTCAATCATACACAAAAAAACAATGAATTCTTCATTTCCCAGTTCCTGTCTTCAGTGAAAAATACTATAGTAGAAAAATCTAACCCGGAATAAATGTAAGGTTTCAGTTTGCTCGGCGCTAAAGTCATTTCGTTTTCTTTATAAAAAGAGACTCTCCGATTTTTTGGATTCCCTCGACAACAATTTGGCGGTGGCCCGGAAATCGATTTCCAGTATTTTGTATTACACTGCCAAACATTCCACGGAAAACGAATTCCAATACAAAGAACTACATGAGAACTAAACTGCCAAAAATACTCCGACACGGTAAGGGGCCTAAAATTATCTTCTGCTAAATTGAACTCTAATGTTCTATTGGTTCTGAATTTCCACAGTTGATGTTTAATTGCGGTGAAGTATAGTTAATTGAGTTAGTAAGCTACAGACGTTTTTTGGTAATGCATTGTTTAGTATTGTTCATTACTGGCCGATGCATCAAGTGGTATATGCCTAAAGTGCGGTGCAGCGACCCAAGAAGGTGGTTTCTTCCTTCAAATCTTATTAATTGATGGGAAATGATCATTTAATTTAGTTTGAATTCATTGTTTCAACCTTTCGTATCAATATTTTAAAATATAATAACTTTGAGTAATCTTGTTAAAATAGCAAGAACAAAAGTAAATCAAACAATGATAACAAAGAGTAAACTTGAATATATAGGGACCACGATCCTTCTTCACGAGCGAAGAGAAACAGATTAGTTGCTGCAGTCTTGAAATTCTTTTCAAATGAGAAAAAGCTTCCATTAAGTCCACGGGGTTTGACACGCTGTGTTCTAGGAAACGCAACTTGTCTACTCTGATTAGGATCATTCGGGACGTTAGCAGTCGTTTCAGTACAAGGATCCCTAATAAACTGAATCTAGGGCTCAACAACGAAAGATAATGACTGCTTTATGTGGTCTCTAATGCCTCATAAACGAGCGTCTTCTCTGTGCTCATCAGATTTAAGGTCCCGTGAAGTTTACGCATTTGTTGTTGGCAAAGTGAGCTTCTCATTGAAGTCTACGGCATTACGACTTCAAGACTCAACTTGCAGGGTCTTCATATTACGAGACTGATAGCACTCGTTTTTGTTCATCTCAAAATCGCGTTTCTATTATTCTAATAAAATAAATGTCTCTTTCACGCAAGACGATTAGGTCAAGATAAATTTCATGGAACTCATAGGAAAAGAAGAGCAAACTTATTTTGATTGAAGAATGAGTATGAAAATTTTGCTATGCTCTCTGTCTTAAATAGACATGAAAACATGGAAGCGTGCTTCAGATGTGAAATTATTTGATACTCACTTGAAGAATTTTGCATTGCAAAATGGTGGTTGTAAACTCATGATGCCATCACTGTGCATTTCGTAAACCTTTAAACTTTTGATGTCATCACTGTTCATTTCGTAAATCTTGCTCAGTCGACCTGATACTATTTTTATTTAGAACTTTAACTCCGAGGGTAAAATTTGAAAGAAGCTGTCATCTTCCTTCAAAGGAACAGCACTTATTCTTTGACCAGAATAAATCTGATTCAGCTTGGCAGCTTCAATATTCAATGTTTGGCAGCTTCATAAGTTAGCGGTGAATCAAAGCGGAAAAAAACTCACAATTAATGCTTCTTCGCTCTTCAAACAGGCGAAAAAATGGGAAATTCTATTCCAAGAATACCTTCAGACTTAGCGCAATATACATTATTATATTGTACAATAAATAAAATATTTTATAATGAAGATGCCCTCATTGCGGAAAAATACAAGAAGAAGTTATATGACGTGGTTAGAATAGTTCTAACCTTGAAATGCAGTTGATAAAATAATGAAGTTCAGTGCTTATACACTTTAACACTGATGCTGCGCGTACACGTACTTAACTCTAAAAAGTTCATGTAAACGCTCTAAAAAATAGAACGTCAACGCTTTTGCTTCTATAGTTCCTTCTCTTGAACTACGAGTACAACCATGAATTCCTTAAACTAATTGTTAGTCTCATTGTCTGTCTAAACTTCTTCTGGACCGCCACTGACAAAGATATGTGAATAAAGATTATGGCAACATAATTACTGAGGCTTTGTTATGCGAAGCACGTAAAGCTTTGTTACGTTTAGTACGTAAAGCTTTGTTACGTGAGGCACCTATGCAAACTACGTCTCTTTGTTGGGACCGAGGCAAAGTCGGTCATGTTAATTGGTAGGAACGGCGCGTTATTGACTGAACTTCAATCGCCATGACAGGTCTGCGGTAGCTGCATTCAAATCTTCAATAGTTTGACGGAAATTCCACTAGTGGCTTCCATAGATACACTGTTCGAAATAACGGTGAAAAACGGACCGACAGGCTGTCTCCTGGCCGGTCGCTACGTGAAATTAGAACAAGTCACCATTTTTTCATAGATCATACACTGTTCGAAACAACGGTGAAAAACGGTCTGATCGCCGTTTTAGTAGCCAGTCGTCCAATGAAAATAAACAGTTTCGTCATTTTATTGAAATGTGGTATGGGTTTCTTTTGTTTAATTGGAAAAGAAAATGCGATACGATGTTTAATTTCATAACCCGGCTGACCACTGAAATGCCGGCTAGACCGTTTTACGGTGTTTTTCGAACAGTGTAAGCTTCAGTTATGATGCGTTCGTTAACTTAAAAAAGGTCGCATGGCTTATTTTCACGGAGCGGCCGGCCACTAAAATGCGCGGACGGAGATTTGGTTTTAGCGTTCACTCGCGTTCAACTTTCTTCTGATGCGGCATTGAACTTTTTTTCAACTTGTATCACTAATAAGCTAATAAGTTACGTCTTCAACTTGCATGGTTGATCGATTACGGCAGATTACGCATTTTTAAAGATTTTACGGCACTGATACGGAGTATGATTTTGTGTAGAGGAAATATTCGTTATTTCTATACTGTGATCTATTATCCTTACTATTACTAAATCTATCTTTCTTTACTTGTCACACGTCACTATCGAATAGTAGTAAAGATTGAAAAACTTATCTCACTTGAAGCAGACAGGGAACTTGCAGTTGTTCGCGCATGCAAAGCTCTCAATGCCAACTTTCAATGGTGACAGCTTCCAATGGTGACAGCTTTCAATGGTGACAGCTCTCAATGATAGTTGCCATTGAGTGATTTCAATAACTCGGTTAAGTTGTTACTTTAACTGACGTCAAGTACCTGACAGGATAGTCAATAACCTGTCTGTGCCACGCGTAGTGCACGAGAATTTATTACAAGTAATATAGTTATTGGTATACAATATTCAACTAATAATTAGTGTTAAGAGTTTCGGTCCACAAAAATGTTTCGCCCGTAGAAAGATACGATTTATCCATCATTGGCAAACCTGAATTTGTTTTTAAATATAAAATAAATATTATATTTAAAAAGATGGAATGAAATAATATTAAGTTCATTAACACCCTTGAGTTAGCGAATTTTTGAGAAACTGGATAGCTCTAAATGTCTATTTTTTTATTTTGAGTCTTGTGCTAAAGTTATTCTCCTGTGTCGCATGTTCAGCCTTATTCACTGGTGTAAATACATACACATTTCCCCAATTTATTCCCAAACTCATGACGCTCGTACGTAAATGTTTAGATTATTTGCGACGATATACTGAAGAGGTGCGAAATAAAATTACCTTCTCTATTATAATTATTTGCATTTTTTAGTTGTTAAGGTAACAGGCTAAGACTTTTTTACAGCTTCGATATTTGCTGATTTATTTGATTAAGCAAAAATATTTTGCAAAGATATATAAACATTCGGCCCAGATTATCATTGCAATAAAGACATAAATAGAGCAGCTGCGTGCAACTTAATTACGTACTCAATAAAATCTTAATTGGAATAATTAAGGGTAAAAGTTGGAGTGAACTGAATAAAGGGTATGAAAGTTTAAATGGAATGAATAAAGGGCATGAAAGTTTAAATGGAATGAATAGAGGGCATGAAAGTTTGAGTGGAATGAATAAAGGGTGAAAGTTTGAGGGGAAATAAATATAGGGTGACAGTTTGAATGGAATGAATTATAGGGCATGAAAGTTTGAGTGGAATAAATAAAGGGTGAAAGTTTGAGTGGATTGAATGTGGGATATAAATTTTTGAGTAGAACGAATAAAGCATATGAAAGTTCGAGTGGAATGATTAACCATTTTTTCGAACGCAATCCACACAGCATCTGCTCTATTCAGAAGTACAATTCTACGCTATGGCTCGTATGATATGCGCCAAGGCATGATTAGTATGCATCATTTCTATCTCTGGTGCCATGGAATTTACATAATCCCGTATTGAAGAAACTTCAATTTATTTTTGCCGACAGATCTTCAAAAACTTTGATATGATAGCTCAGGGCTTGGAAATATTCAATTTTAAATCATTCACGCATTTTAGAGAAGCGCTTCAGTGACATCAAAGCCGTGGATTGCTAGGGTGAGCGGCTCAACTCATATTCTAAAGCTTTTTCGATTTTCAACATGGCTGCTGCAGCAAAGAAATTTTCAGCTTCAAAATCTACGCATGCGGTAGGTATAATTGAAAAATAATTTTAAGTAACGAATTAAGGGAACTGTTGTGACAGTTAATTGTATATGCTGAAGATTTTCATTTTGATTTGAAAGCCTATTTTGGGAATCCTTATTTTTGTTTTATACATAGATTAGCTCCCTAAAATATATAATATCGGTCGTCCTCTGAGAAACGTTAAAGTAAAATTATGCTCCTTCCTTTTAGTCAGAGATCAGAAATGACTTGTTTAAGATATGTTTAAGGAATTTTTCGTATGGAATCATTCCCATAAGATAGTTCGGATGGAATCATTTCCATAAAATCATTCAAATGGAAAAATACTAAAGTCTCAATCGCGTGGGATTATTCGTAAGTAATCATTCGTATAAGATCATTATTATTATTGAATCATTCATTTAGGATCACTCGATCGTTTGCAAAAAGAATCATTCACAAGGGATAACTTTTCAGAATCATTTCCATGGGATCATTCGTACGCGATAATTTTTTGCCAGTAAAACTTGGTATATTATTCCATTCTAAGGAAATATTCTATTTGAAGCGCATGTTTCTATCAAGGTGTCGCACATGGACACATTCGATGCCGTCGCATCGAGCGTCTCGCAGCAATCGAAGAAACTTCTTTTCAAGAAGCGTAGCCACAAATGCCGTTGCCTGCGTCCGACAAACGTCGTCTGGAGGCACAAAACTCGATTACATCCTCACTCGAGAAAGTCGGACCCGCGTATTTTATCTGTCAAACACACGCACGCAACCGTGAGCGTCAGGCTTACGAGACTTGGTTACTCTTTGCAGAGAAAACACCTAAAGAAAACAAGGGGTGCGTATAGAGCTGTTCCCAAGATTCCATTGAATTTCAAGAAACATATGATAAATCCTTGGTTTCAATTTTTCAAAAAAGTTTGGTGAAATTAACGTGAGGAAATCTGGCACGGATTTTTTTAGGCAGAGAGAAAATTCTGACAGTTTTCGGATATTTTGTCTTTCGTGGATTTTGCAGCCGTCGTTCGTAGCATTCTGATAAAATGATTGGTGGTGTTTTAGTCTAAGCCACTTATTGGGAAGACATCTTTTTAGTTTTGATCTAGAATGAAACCCTCCAAGTTACGTACTGTATTTGTATAAAACAATAATAAACGCAATAATAAAAACGTGTCGGTATAAGCAAAATACATAAACCATAAAAAGAAATGTTTAAATTATAATATCGGTCTGTTTGCATGACAAATAACCCCGATCTGTAATATTATAGTCGTAAATTGTAAAACAATAAAAATTTGCCTCTATATGGAATTGTTTGTAGACAGACGTTGCGCACGGCAATCGGTCCCCGACAGCTATCAATCGTAGACGGACCGGAAACCGATAGCTATCAATCGTAGGCGGCCTGGAGACCGACAGCTATCAATCGTAGACGGCCCGGAGACCGATAGCTATCAATCGTAGACGGCCCGGAGACCGACAGCTATCAATCGTAGACGGCCCGGAGACCGACAGCTATCAATCGTAGACGGCCCGGAGACCGGCATGTCACGGAGCGGAATTTCACTTGCGTTGAATGCATTCCGGAGTTCCGGGCACGGCCGTAGAATTTATAACAGCCTAGGCAGCAAGTTCTCTTATATGAATATCAGAACCTTTAACCTCAGTAAAAAGATCGATGTTATCTTATTGCAGCCTCAGCCAGGGCATCAGGTCATGCTTGATGGACAACAGAACATTGAGCCTTATTAACGTAATTTTTTTTTATTTCAGCCTGAGCACCAGGGTGTTGTTTGATGAACTTCAGAACCTGAAACTTTAATAAGAAAAAAGTTTTTTATTGCGGCCTGGGCCATAAGTCCTGTTTGATGGACATCAGAACCTAAAACCTTAACAAGCATTAAGGCTTTTCATTTCAGCCTGGGCATCAAGTTCTGTTTGATACACACCAGAACCAATAACCTCAATAACACCGAAGCTGTTTTAATTGCAGTAAAGGCATCAAGTCCTGTTTAATGGGCATTAGGACCTAGAGCCTAGTATGCATATGGACTATTACATAATAGCCGAGGAATCAAGTCCTACTTTGAGAGCCATAAGATTTTAGACCATCATCATGGACGCTCATCAGTGAACTGCAAACCGTGAAACCCTTGCAATACTTTCTTGCAACATTTTCTCTCGTGCCCTGTTTCGGTTAACATTATTTCTGCAGCCTATTGTAAGATCGTAGATGTTAGATCTTACCATACCATCTACTTAATTCCTATTTTACACTCATGCATCAATTGAACCAACTTAAAAAAACAAACTCATTGCTTGTTACATGTTTGGTTTCACAAATAAAATCGCAAGCACGTTAAACTCATACAAAATCCTGTCATCAACTCCCGCGCTGTTTTATTTCCAGTTCATTTCATTTGTTGGAAAAACAGAAATTTCGTCTCCGTCGAGATAATAATCTGTAACATCGGAGCAAATTTGTTAATGAGATACGAGTGCGACCATCGCTCAGCGTCATCATTATTTCTTCAGAGGCTCAGTCTTGCTGGCCCACGCATCGGAAAACTGCAGGGAACGAACGTAGCTCCGGCGTCCCAGGGAAGATGATGCATGGAACGTGGCTGTGATAATGAATGACCTTAGCGGTCACATGGAAAAATATGCCCTATTACAAACAATTACGTTCCCAGTTATTAGAGTAGTTAACTTGCTGGCTTTATTCTTCTGAATTAAGTTGGAGAGATAATTATAATTAGGGAAAGTAATTTTTATGTTTATTTCATAGGTACAAATAAAATACCGGTATGTTACTTAACTAAGAAAATTTCTTTCATCAATTCAGTTGCTAACCCGCACGTTGTCTAATAAATTTATTAGTTGTGTCTTATATGAGGATACATCGCCGGTAACAATGAGTTTTTCTCACCGCTCCAAATGATGGGCAGTGCGACGTTAAGTCTCCCGCGCTGCGAAGTGCTAACACAAAAAGCTTCCTTGTGTGTGCATTGTGCAAGCGCCCCGCGGCCATCAGCTGTGGAATACTCTGGTTGAGCAAACAAAGACTTCAATCTTACTTTATTTACGTTTTAATTTGCAACTTTTAATATTTACCTAACAAGGCTAGCAACTTGGAAATTAATTTTGTTTGTGCATTTAAATTTATAGCTTTGAGAAAGAACCAAATTAGCTTCGCGCGGCTGTTAAAATGTTTTCTACAGTGTAAATTATCGTCAAAATTAAAAAAAGTAATGATTTACAAAATCTAAGGAATTTGATTGTATTAACAGGTCGTAATTCAGATCTGACCTTATTTCTTCAATGAATTTTGTCCCGAGCAAATTCAGATATCCACTTGAAATTCCCCGAATAACACGCACTCGATGCCCGTTTCAGACACCGCCCATGTCATGCTGATGCACCACCTCTGAAGTCTAGCAGGAATCGCTCACCAGCAACACTAATGAACATACTGAGTTGCATTAGGATCGAACTACTCATCTCTCTGCCACTACTACCCTATTGCAGTAGTTACTCAATATAAATCTTAAATAAATTACCCTTGATTAAATCTTACAGGCTCGGCAAATCTTACATACATCGGCTGATGTATAATTATTCGGATTTTAAGTAGTAGAATAAATTATTTCGCCTTGGAATAGAAAAAATATTAGCGATACACGCATCCTCGATCGTTCAATTATCAAAAAGTCTGTTAATTGGAGCCGCATTTGGAGTGCTGTGGTCGTAAGTCGTGATGCTTGACACTTTATTTCATAAAAATTTGTTTTTATTATCGTTGAAAATTTGTTGTTGATGTCCTATGACAATATTGTGTAACAACCAGAAATAATATCCGTAAAATATTTTTAAATGTTTTACTTTCTTGTTAACAGTAACCTGTTTATAGTTTCAAAAAGCCGAAAATCTTGAAGATGGACAATTTAATCAAAACCTAAAATATCCAGGTGCAATTAAAATATCGCTTTTCGAAATAATGAACAAATGCAAGTAATAAATCTGAACAATTGCATAGCAACATGATTGAAACATGCACAATGTGTTATTGCAGGACAGCTAATTAAATTGAAATAGGGCAGCACTGCAGTGCAAAGTACAAACTCCAGTAAATTAAGATAGCTGGCCTTGCTGGCCCTACTAACAGTGCGTAATTGTGTGCCGGTGTAGCGCAGCGTTTCTCTTAGTGAGCCCTGAGCGACATCCAATATGGCGTGGCCATCGTTATGCTCAAGAAGATTGACAACAACTAACAGTTATGCTTTGCTGATGCTCGTGCTCTTGCTCCAAAAAGCCGGTAAGTGTATTGAAGTTACTGTATTATTTTATATAATCTATAAAATGGTTCTTCCATGTAATAATTTATTTAGATATTCAAGAAAATTTATCGTAGTAGAAACAATTTTTAAGCCTTGGAGCAAAAAAACTGTTGCATTCCGCACACGGTTTAAAATTACACGAATAAAAAAATAGTAGTTAATGAGGATATTGTTGAGGAGAATTTAAATTTTCTTGTTTGCTGGAGAGTTAATGAATGAATAACTGTACACAACTCACTCATACTAAATTGGGTGGTTAAATTTTACGATGGCTGAAAATCCAAGCAGGTGTGAAAATGATGTTAAACCCGATTTGAATCTCAGGGATTCAAACTGCAGGATACTTCGTTTACTTCCTTATGTGAGGGTTTATGTAGCTGGATCATCAGTATGTAAATAGTGAGCCTGTCACCAATGGAGTAGCAACCAAGAATCTGCTGAAAAATTAAACGGATATCGGCTAACCCAGTAAAAAAGAGCTCTAATATTAGTTTCTTCGAAACTGATTAGCCGGACAAAATAGCCTGACAATCGTTGATGAGCCAAAATTAGTCGTGTTTAAAGTTAATAATTGTTATATATAAATAATACGAGTAATAATAACAACAACAATATAGTAATAACAGTAATGCTAGTAATTATACATAATGATATATAATTAGTATAGGTTGGCAGAATTTCTTCTTTCAAGCAGGTTTCATTGAAGACCAGAGAATTTGTTTTATTTGCAATTTTCTTATTAGTTTTTTAAATAAAACAAATTCTCTGGTCTTCAATGAAACCTGCTTGAAAAAATGATATATAAGGCGCTATTTCCCCAATAGGAAAAGGATTCTCGAAGGCAGAAACAGAGCCGGCAAACACGAGCGTGGCGGCGCTGGATCAGCCGCGCTTCAGCCACGATCAGCTGACCGTGAACATCTCTGTTCAGCGCGGCAGCTCCGTGCATCTGCACTGCAAAGTTACTGGCCTCAGAGATCAGTCCGTGAGTAATATTTCTCTGTGTCTCAGTCGTACTAAATACTAATAACTTTCTTTTGAAGGCATAATGAAATCCGATCCCTTTATTTAGGGAGCTGAATAGAGTTACAGGCATCGGAGAAAGTTCTTTGTTTTCCGTTATAAATAAGGAATTTTTTGTTGATGAATATTTTTTCAAATACCGTACCGCAATATAAATAAAATTGTCCGATAGGTATAATATGGTTAATTAAAGACTAACCAATTGACTTAATGATTTGTAATATCTAGGAGAATAATTTAAAAAATTTCCAACGGAACCAAGGTTCGCGCATGCAGAATAGAATAATGAAGCTGTTAATAGAAGCTGCTATTGAATTCTACCGCCTCGGTAGAATGGTGATGCAGATTAATTTTAGAATTGATAGCAAAAAATAAAAAAAGTTATACCTTAACATTGATGACATGAATATTTACGGAGGTTTTGCTGCATTACTGATGTCTTTATAAATCATTATCAGTATTGACCATATAATCATCACTTTAGACCACCATCATCTGAATAGACCGTCATCATCAATTTATATTATCACATTGTTTTGATGCAGTCCACAGGAGAAAAATAAGAGCTACAAACGTCAGGATTTGCCGTCACTTATTAGGTTCGAGCCGATGACGTGCGCCGAACAACGTATGAACTTGGTCTACGGAAACATTAACTGTCCTCAATGTTATTTGCATAGTTAAAGCTATTTCGAAAAATCGCGGAAATTTTCAAGTTTCTTCGTACTAAGCAAAATAATATATCAGATTTTTTTACCTCAATGATGTTTTTGTTCTGATTTTCGCATGTCATTGAATTTAAAATTTATCAGTAAATAAATCTTATTCCACACCACCGTAGAAGTAAATTTGTTTATTAATAACATAATACCTATTAAACCCAGTGAAAAATTGTTTTCATTCCTAATTCAGTATAGTCAGTCAATTAAGTTGCATTTACGTTTTACATCAAGAATCACCACAGCCAGGCGCTGCCATTAAATCAGTTCAAAGTCTGCCATCATGAATGATCGTGGCAAGAAGTTGCCATCAAATCAGTTCAAAGTCTGCCATCATGAATGATCGTGGCAAGAAGTTGCCATCAAATCAGTTCAAATTCTCTCAATGGATGTCAGTCCATTGACTGCCAAGCAATTCTTTGCTTTCATATCAGAGAGTTATGGCTTCAAGTGGAGCTCAAGAATATTTATTGCCGAATGAAGCTTGAATATTTTCATTGGGTGATAAATTCTCAAGCAATGAGGCTTAAAGAACCTGCTAGAGAGATGGACGATGCGCCCGTAAACTTAATACAAGGTCATGCATAAGGTGCCTGTAGGCGTAGGCTTAATTTGATGCAAGGCCTTGCATAAGGTGCCTTGTAATCTTGGTCGCTTAACAAATCAACGGCTCTCGCTGTTGTCACGATAGTCCGCTATTGAAGTCTGAATACAGACAAAAAGAAAGTTTTCAGTATCTTATTTAATTTTTTTAAAGGGAGGAGTAATGTATGTAGTCATGTAGTCAGGGGAGGGTTAGACCAGCCCAATATGACTCACCCGCCAATAAAATAACGTTTCCTGGTTCAATATATTTTTTTATCAAGGCTGAAATCAATAGTCTAAAGAAGAGCACTGACAAGAAATAAATATCTCATAAAATAATTCAGATAGGACATGAACATTTGTAGTTGATATGTTATAATTGAAAATTTATTTTAAAAATATTATTGTTAAAATTCCAAAATAATTATAAATAAACTTCTCATTTATTTTGCACACATTTAACAAGCTACATGCATGCTACAGCTTCACTAGGTGTGATCCAGAGAATAACAATACCATATCACCATTTGGGTGAACAGTGAACACGCGTCCTTCGCCTCCATTGAATGGCAGAGATGAGCTGCGGCTTCTAATCTCCATATATGAATTTAATTCTGCTTGATATTAAAATAGTTTTAATGTTGTTCTGCCTCACGTTGGGCGGACACTGGCGGTGCCTTATACGCGATGCATGAGCTAATACATGATGACCCTGTCTCTACTGTATGTTGGTGCTGCCCAGCATACACTGTATGTTGATGCTGCCAGCATACACTGTATGTTGGTGCTGCCCAGCATACACTGTATGTTGGTGCTGCCCAGCATACTCTGTATGTTGGTGCTGCCCAGCATACTCTGTATGGTGGTGCTGCCCAGCATACACTGTATGTCGATGCTACCCAGCATACACTGTATGTCGGTGCTGCCTAGCATACTCTATGTGTTGGTAGCGTAATATATGTACATATGTGTGCCCCGTGTATTATATAGCACGCGTTCAGCGACTGTAAACTGAGAACTTCAAGTCAAGTTTATCAAGTTTACGAACTCGACGCGTTGTCTTCACGCTGTAGCGTCTGTCGAACATTCTGAAATCCGGACAGCACAGAGAAGCCAGAGCGCGTGTCTCGAATAATTGAATGAACGCCCTCAGAAATGCTGACCCGCAGGTTCTGTTAGCAACAGAGCAACATCAAACGTAGACCTGCCATGTCATCAAGGACTCTACATTCACCTCCTCGTATAGTGATAATAAATGCTTTGTGGGTTTGTGCGTGAAACGGGAAACTGTGAAACTCTTGTATTTTACTTTTTTCTGTATACGGTTGTATGTTCACGATAACTGTTCTTTTTTACTTTGCATGGCCATATGTTCACTGTTCACCACAATCTGTTTACTGTTCTTTTCATTACCATCTGTTTCAGGTTCTTTTCACTACCATCTGTTTACTGTTCTTTTCGCCACCATCTGTTTTCGCAATTGAATGGATTAAGCACGGTTAACGCGATCGACAAATGTAAAAATTGGACATAAAATTCTTCATTCTCAAATGAAGAAAAATAGAGTTCATCAGCAAAATCTGACGTGTAAAATCACTTTAAAGGGAATTATCTCTCTAAACATGTGAGACTGCAAGTTAATTAAGTTAAGTTAAGTTAATTGATTTAAAATCTACTAAATGTAGATTTTAAAACAGTTTTGAATTTTATATTCAAGGCTGCACTTTGCAGAATAATTTACAGTATTTACCTGCAGTACTTATTTACCGTAGAATGTAGAGAATGAGTATTTATCCATTAATGAAAGCTTTATAAACTGCTTCCACATGAATGTCGTGTAGCTCTCCAATTCGAACTGAGTTTTTTACATTCCATAGACATTTCAGCCACCGTTATGGCCTAAATTTCGGTCATATTTCTCCATTTAAATTCCCGCATTAAACGTTCACTGGAGTAATTTATCCGGAGCGACAGTAAGCCCACGGCGTCTACATTCCGGCTCATCATTTCGCTCAGTGTTTGTGCTGTCATTTCGCTCACTGTTTGTGCTGCTCATTTCGCTCAGTGTTTATGCTGGTCACTTCGCTCAGTGTTTGTGCTGCTCATTTCGCTCAGTGTTTGTGCTGTCATTTCGCTCAGTGTTTGTGCTGTCATTTCGCTCAGTGTTTGTGCTGTCATTTCGCTCAGTGTTTGTGCCGGTCATTTCGCTCAGCGTTTGTGCCGGTCATTTCGCTCAGCGTTTGTGCTGATCATTTCGCTCAGTGTTTGTGCTGTCATTTCGCTCAGTGTTTGTGCTGTCATTTCGCTCAGTGTTTGTGCTGTCATTTCGCTCAGTGTTTGTGCCGGTCATTTCGCTCAGTGTTCGTGCTGGACACTTCGCTCAGTATTCGTGCTGGTCATTTCCCTCAGTGTTCGAGCTGGATATTTCGCGCAGTGTTTGCGCCGATCACTTCGCTCAGTGGAAGTGGTTTGTCATTTCGCTCAGTATTCTTGGCTGGTCATTTCGCTCAGTGTTTGTCGCGGTCACTTCGCTCAGTGTAAGTGGTTTGTCATTTCGCTCAGTATTCTTGGCTGGTCATTTCGCTCAGTGTTTGCGCCGATCACTTCGCTCAGTGGAAGTGGTTTGTCATTTCGCTCAGTATTCTTGGCTGGTAATTTCGCTCAGTGTTTGCGCCGATCACTTCGCTCAGTGTAAGTGACTTGTCATTTCGCTCAGTATTCTTGGCTGGTCATTTCGCTCAGTGTTTGCGCCGATCACTTCGCTCAGTGTAAGTGGCTTGTCATTTCGCTCAGTGTTTGTGGCGGTCACTTCGCTCAGTGTAAGTGGCTTGTCATTTCGCTCAGTATTCTTGGCTGGTCATTTCGCTCAGTGTTCGCTCGTAAGTCTCAAGTATAGCCAATAACTTTTGAAATATTCGCTGTTGCTTCTAACCGCGCAGCCTCATTTCCTGCACATTCCCGGTCCTGTAATAACCGTCGTGCCTCATTTGCTTGCTGATTCAATGGAGTTCTTCTAAGTTTTATTTGCTTAATTTGAAACATTTATGTCGTTTCCCTTTAGTGAGATTAAATTTTTCAGGCATGTTGGCCCTGAGCTGATTACATTTATCTCCATAACAATTATGGAGATAAATGTTATCTCCATAATTTATCTCCATTATTTACTTCATTGCCAAATTTCCTGGCTTTTTTTGCAATTACTTGTAAATAAATTAAAATTGTAGAGTATCCACAATTACTTCAGAATCACACACTATTTTCCAGTTATTGAATTCATAGAATAATTTGCAACTATAAGCATAAATGAAACATTGGAATGACAGGTGAAAACCTGTATATATTTCCGATTTAATTTCCACATTTACAATAAATTTGTTCTTCGTTTTCATTAGAATTTATTTACAGGTATCATGAATATTTTTTATTGCCAATCAACTATGAATTTAAAGTAAAATAATCATAATAATTAAATCCACGCAAATATTAAACAAATCGTATATTAATCAATTTATTCCTGACATCAGCATGAGATTATTTATTTTTTCTTGGGAAAAAAAATTCAACTTGCGATGTTGATTGTAAAATCGAAATCATCTAAAGTCAAAAAGAATTAAATGGGATCTGATGCGTTAGTGGGTAATATGAGAAAGATGAATAGGGAAATAATAAACGAATTAAGGATGCCATGGCATCAAGTCTTTAAATTATTGATTTTTTTCTTGATGTTTGAATGAAAGGCCATTTTCTCCCCATAATCGCTCTCTAAAAATCTGACCATCTGTGAGAACATTTAATTGAAGCTCTTGTTAGTCCTGGCAGAGAACTGAAAAAAATAAAAATTGCGCTTTTTTCACTTATTTAAAAGTCGAAATAAATCACCCTCGATCACATTTGGAATATGAATTTAATAGCTTTCTAGCATCATTAGCCTAGTCGAAATTAGCTGCTCTCGAGAACATTTTGCAAAGTTGTAATAACTTGCAAAATGACTGCCGGATTCATTAAAAAATAACAAAATGTGCGCAATTAAATAAAAAATATATTTCCCCCTAACAATGACTAATACTACATAGATATCGAATAAAGTTCAAATCTCCTGCACGACATGAGACTCGTGTGCATTTTTTCGTTATGTAATGTTAATTTCAGCTTGGTATTTAGAGGAAACATTACTCGACCATTTTTATATTTCAATATGATTAAGGTCAACTTTACTTATATTAAAACATTTTAACATTCAGGCTTCATTCCACACCAAAGTTTTTACATTAAATCAAGTTCAATTTAATTTGAAATACAATATTTTCACATTCAGGCTTCCCTATTTGCCCTATTTGCCCACGTTGAAGTATTGGACGTAGTGTTGACAGCAAGGCAGGCAATCTTGTTGCCAGGGAGCCTAGCCCCCCTCGCAGCCAATGACGTGCAAATCAAAACAACATAGACCCCCATACTCCAGGACCTTTTCGTATCGTAAAATCACCGTTCTTTTATTACCGAGCTATATCATGTTATATCATTGCCTGTTCTATCAAATCGACTTTTCGCTTCCACCCGTTTTATTGTCATAATGTTTTAGTGTCTTGATATATTGTCATAAAATTTTTTATTATCCCAGGGTATATGTTTGGCTGTTTGAGTACTGCTGCTAACGATGAGAAGAACTCTGCGCAGGGATAAAAATAAAAATTATATGGTACAAGATTTCTCTCATCCAGAGAGCGAAACTTTATTCTATCAAACATATGCAAATTTCCTCATAAAAATTACGTCAAACTTCGGAGCAAGCCAAAGCCAACATAATTTGTACAAACCAGTTCCATTTTCGCTCCGACGATTTGCGTAGCGCGAATACGAGCGAAAAATTCATTTCTCTGAGGACGAGCCCGTGATGTTGGTCGTAATGGTTTTACGACAAACAAAAATCTTCAAGCAATAAAGTTTATGTCCTCTTAGCCTGATTACTCGGATTGCTAAGCGCGCCAAGAAGCGTCGTGCACAGCAGCACACGATGCTGTAGCACAGCAATAAACTCTGCACCTTTTCAGCTGTACACTAAGAAAAATTAGTGGAACTTTATCTGGATACCTATGCCTTTTTAGCGCATTTTCTCGTTTATGTAAAAAAAAACGCTATTGTTCTCTTCATGTCCGTCTGTTTGTCCGTCTGTCTGTTCGTGACTGCACATTTTCATCGACGAGAAAATGCGCTCTCTGTCACTCACTGCAGTGAGTACCGAGTTATATTTTTTGCCCTTGCGTGGGTCATCCTAACCAGGTTTAGCCAGGCAAAATGGCTTATAGGGGCTGCGTCCACTTATAAGAAGGTGGGATACAATTTGAACAATATGACACGTTTATTTCCCTCAATGTGGCGGTCTCATGAAATATTTTCACGCGTCGGTTGAAGTCGCCTAATGGATTGACGAGAAATAGATCGCCAAGCCAATTTTCGAAGCAGGGTGTGTGATACATTATTGATTTGTCTGCCGTGCGAGAGAAACGGCAACTCGGGTAATGAGTCGCGTGCCACGTGTGTGTTGTCGTAGACGCTCAAATTAAAGATATCCCTAAGCGAGAAGAAGCTCAATGTCAGAAAATCACTAAAATTTACATAAATTTTTCTTTTAACACGGTAGCATTAAAACGGCCTCTTATTTTTTATGGTACGTGAACCAATGTGTCAAAACGTGATGTTCTTGGAAAGAAAAACTACTAGCACAAACAATTTATAAGAAAATATCCATATGTTCCAGGCACAGAACAAATGTATATATGTTATAAAATATCTGTAGTTAAATGACGCACAACTTTTAATGCACCAGATTACTGAAAACTTAGTTCAATTTTTTTCACTGATACTTCTTCATCTGCTATGTAAGTTAACATGCAGATCTTTTGAACAGCTCTGTAAACTAAACAGTATTGAATTAGGTACGTAGAAATATTTAATAACTAACACAAACCTGTAACAGGTTTATAAAAATAAACAAAAAATACAACTAATTCATGGAAAATGAGAGTATCAGGAATTTAAAAGCAAAGAAAATACCACAAAAATTCACCATATCTTTATAAGAGAAAACGTTTCGGAGTCCAGCTCCATCGTCAGCTCATAACACAAAATTCTGTTCAGAAAAAGTTCAGTCCTAGAAACACAAATAAATCAATTAGTAAAGTGAAATGCACTGTCAGGTATCAAAACGGAAAATAAATAAATAAGACATGAAATTAACGCTTGTGAACGGCCTATCTTTTTACTATTTCAAGAGGAAAGGAGCTTAAAGCGGCATTCTAATGCCGAGAGTAATTCTCGATTACATTGAGCACAGTGGGCTTACAAATTCATGCTACACGATTATAAAATTTTTATCTACGTTTGTGACATTTTTGGTCGAGAACAGATTCTGCGTTCGGAGAAACCGTACGAATTTCACGATGGTTGCTTTGAGAATACAAAGAAAATAGAGATGCAGGAAGGGCTTGAGCAAACATTGCGTGCAAAGCTTTGATTGTCTCCATTGTGTCGGCACGAGACTTGCTGTGTCTTACTATATTCCTTATGGGAGTTCAGAGCTGTGAGATGTGAAGAGCAACTCCCGAAATGGTGAAGACATACCCGAACTCTGTTTTAGTATTGAAAATTACTCCTCAGTAGAATCTGAAGATTCAATTTGTAGTGACGTGACAAAGGCATGAACTTCATACATAGACGAACAGCAAACATGCAGCAATGTAAGGCTTCGGCAATTTGCTGCTGTTGTGGCAAGATGATTGCATATTCTATGCAAAATGAAAGAGACTGATGTGTCATTGAAGAAAATTTCTTCTGTATTTATACTGGTAACATTATTCAAATTTCACTTTGAAAGTTTTCGATGAGGATCACGAATGATCAATAGCGATTAGAAACATTCATAGTAAGTAAGTTGATATAAATCAGGAATTAATTATTCTTACATTTTTAAATAGTATAACAATCTAATTATACGCCTATAGCAAGAAAAAACATTGAAGTTGATTTTGTTGGGCGCTTAAAGTTTTCGTGGTCAGTGCTCTAAAATCTATCAAAAATCCTATGATACAAAATTGGCCGAATTCTTAAACTCATATTGCGAGTGTTCCAGTTTTTCGATGGTTTGAACGCATTCTTTTAAAAAGTCGCGAGTTCCTTCAGAACTTCTATTAAGAATCCTATCGCCAAATCCGAAAAAATGGAGAATTTGATTTAGATTTGACGGAAGACTAAGTAGCAGTAAATCTTCTAGTCAAATAACTGAATAACTTTATTTCGTTGCCGTTCAATTCTGCTGCACTAGGCAACGAGCACGTAATGGAACATACGGCTGCTCATACTTTGCTGTCACATAATGGAACATACGGCTGCTATTACTTTGCTGTCACGCAATAGAACATACGGCTGCTATTACTTTGCTGTCACGCAATAGAACATACGGCTGCTCTAACATTACTGTCACATAATGGAACATACGGCTGCTCTTACTTTACTGTCACGTAATAGAACATACGGCTGCTCTTATTTCACTGTCACGTAATGGAACATACGGCTGCTCTTATTTCGTTGATTTCTGAAAGCCCTGAGCTTCCTCACGGCTGCAGCCTCGATCCGCAAAACCCCGTCTAAATTTCAAGACCTTTCCTGGCGGAACTTTAGCACCAATCTTAGGAGATACCAAACAAAAGCATAAATTTCAAGTTCTGAGTAAAGTTCTTACTGATATCTGCCCTGTCAGAGCGTTTAATTTAAGAGCGCGGATGTGGTCTTAGCTCACCTCTGCGGTCGTAGGCAGCGAACGGATATTGTGTGCCGAGAAAAACTTTCTCAAAGTTACAGTCGAAACAACATCTTTTCATTTGAAACTCTGCAGTTTGTTTCTTTGGATCATTTGAAAATACTTTTGCCGCATCCTAATCATGAAGCTACTAATATATCGTTTTTGCCCGGTTCTCGGCTACGAATAATCTTATATATTGAGACCTACAATCGTGCATTTTTACAATCGCTTTGGCGCTTTGATTAAATTTGTACCATTTTTCTCTGGTAGGTGTAATTCTTATGTGCAAAAAAATGTTTTTTGTAATATATTTTTTGCTCCCCTAAGTTGAAAGAGAATGTTAATTACAATCATATATTTGTCGCTACGGAATATATGAAGCATTTTATTTACCTTGTGTTTTATATAAAATATTAGACAGGAAATATTGCCAGGCACGGAGATACCCATAAGCATCTGGCAAGATTAGATGGCTCTACAATATTCCAACAAATCTATTCTCAAACTTTATTTTACTAACTGATTTTTCAGCAATCAGCATTTCATTAGTTTATGGATGTTTTGAATGTTATCACTGAAAGTTACCTCACCGACTCGTATGACTGCAGCGCTCGAACCATCGTATAAAAAAGCATCTTAATGAAAATTTCCCACTGCTAGTGAAGCACTACAATTTTTCCATTCACTTGAGGTTTATTATTAAATTGAACGACAGATCGTAAAGATTACCGCGAGGCCTAATTATTGGTATGTCTTCTCAAGAAGCAAGGCCTGTCGTTTTGTTGCGGCTTTAGTTTTCGTTGAAGTAGTACATGATCGAAGAAAAAATGCACATTTTTTGTTGCTAGCTGTACTTTCTTTTCGTCAGAATTCTATCTTACAAAGTATTCTTATTAGTCCTTTTTATATGAACATAACGTTAAGCACATCAGATAAGATTGTTTGCTGAGACTCATACAACTTACTGGGCTAACCTGTCCAAATAACGACAGACGTTCATACCCACAGCATGAGCAAAGCCCTTTTGCCGGGCTAGAATGGATCAGGATGACCCATACAATAGCAAAAATGGCAACGTAATTCGGACAAAAATTTACTCATTTCTCTAAGTGTATGACTAGTATGGACAAAATAATATATTAACCAAGTGTGCTTCTTATAATCTTCCTTTGGAAACAAATGTTTGACCGAGTCGACTTCACGTGACCATATTTGGCGGGTTCATTTTGTTCCATGTCTCTGGCAGGTCTCGTGGTATCGCAGAAAGGGCTCAGAAATTCATCTCATCACATGGGGATTCCAGACCTATCACAATGACGACAGGTGAGATCACAACAGTCGGAGCTTTCATTAGAAACGCTTCCTTGAAAAAAATAAAGGAATGTACGCTGGTCAGAACTAAAATTGCTTGCTTTTCTTTATTCTCAGTAAGAGAGCGAGAGCTTGCATTCCTAAAAACAAATAACTTGAAGACAAATTTTTTTATGTTATTCCGATTTATGGAAAGTAAGAAAAAAACAAGATAATTGAATTTCGTCAGTAAATTTTCTAATGTTATGTTATCTGACGCAAGATACAAGTCCTAAAGATAAGGATAAGGAGTCTCCTTCTAGGATTCCAAACATTCTCTGGAATGATTGGAGAATTGACAAATTGTGTGAACATTTGTATACCTCAATCTACTAACAAATTTATTACAATCCCCCTCTCTAAGAATCAATCAATCATGGTGTACAAGTTGACGATCTTTATTCATTGATTGCTTCCCATTACAAGAGAATTTATTTTCTAAGCAAGGTATAAGCACCATTACCATGGCAATCTTAACGTCTTTTAAATTTCCCCAAGCCAGGCTTATCGGAGCGCGCCGAGGTTTTCTAGAGCCCATCAGCCTCACGACCGAACAATCTGATTCTTTAGCAGCAAGAATGGAGTTCGCTTTCGATTCTTGCGTTTGTTCGTTAATGGGTCGTGATTTTCTCATTTACTGGGGCAAATAGCTCACAAAGTAGCCGAGCGAGCAACGTTATGAGGTGCTCAAGAAAATTTCCCTAACTGGATAAATGAAGGCCATCAACGACCCGACGATCTGATTATGTCGCAACTTTCTGTGAAGAAAATTCTAGTTTGGAACTCTAAAAAGATATTCCTGCGGCTTGGTTAAAATAATTTACAGAGGCCGTAGACACGTTCTATTTCAAAACGACGACATCATTTACAGAAAATTTTATACTAGTTTACTGAAATAATAATAGATATTGTTATTGACACCTACGAATTTCCCAACACGATTAGCTAATCGCTGCCATGGGACGAGAAGGATTGGCCGTCCTAGAAACTGCTATCGCCCATTGAATTTCCGATAGTTTATTTACGAAATACAAATAAATATATGATTCATTCGTTTCTTCCATTCTAATTATTTCAATATTTAAAATTTGCTCATATAATTTTAGTGTACAACAATGACGAAAATTACAACGAGAACAAATCAATTCACATTTCAAACATAAATAATTCACCTTTATTTATGATAATTCACTTGTATTTATTGGATCGACTTTGATACCTGCAGGTTCTCGCTGACGTACGACCATCCACAAGACTGGCGCTTGCGTATAAAATACGTGCAGGACAGAGACGAGGGCACGTATGAGTGTCAGGTGTCCACGTACCCTCCATTGACACGTACCATACACCTGCACGTGGTCGGTGAGTAACAGGTGTCCAAAAAACGTGCCTTGATCGAGATGAAAAAAGGCTATGATTCAAAATAAACAGTATAAATAACTGAACAACGAAGAGCTATGCTTTTTTCAATAGAGTGAAGTGATTCCGACAACATTTCTTATTAATCTAAAATTTCTTCTCACATCAAGTGCCAGCAATCCAGATCCTGGACGACCGAGGCGAAGTTCTAACCGAGAAGTTCTACAACAGCGGCTCGACCATCGAACTTCAGTGCGTGGTTGCCAACGTACCGACGGCCTCGTCCCTGCAGCTCGCTTGGTACCACGGAGAGAACAGACTTAACTATGATGCTCGCCGTGGGGGCGTTAGCGTTAAGACAGAACTGCGCGGTACTCTGGCCAAAAGTTGGCTCAGAGTTGGTGACGCTAAGACCGAAGACTCTGGCATATATTATTGCAACGTCACAGAGCTGTCTGCTACATCTGTCACCATACACGTCGTAGCAGGTATTTCGGACAAGGCGAGATATCAAAATTTAAATTTTATATTCAGGGTGTAATATAGTTTGCTTTATTTTCTTCAATGTGCATTAACAGCATTTCGATTGTCTAGCCCGATTCATTTTTAACGTGAAGAGTCGCATGCAGATGTAAAGAGTTTGAGGACCTGCATTTCTCATTAGGACTTTGTCTTTCATTTTATAAAAATGTAAACGCTTATGATTATACAATTTTGAAAATTGGAATCGTGAGACTTACGTCGAAATTAACACAACTCGCGCTTTTTATTTCCACAAAATCCTGACCTACAAATCTTGACGTCTAAGCATCTCAGCTCGCGCTTTTCAGATGCCCAAAATGATATTGTCTTTGTGCTAAATTTCACGTCTAAGGCTCACGTTTATTAACCTAAAAATATTTTTCTTGATCAGAGAAATACCCAGCAGCCATGCAGGGCGCCTGGAGCCCCACCACAGACCGCGGTGTCCCGTGGCTGGTAACCACCGTCCTGGCGCTGCTTTGGTTCAGCGTCTGCAACTCCTGCCGCGATAGATGAACTTCCTCCTTCAGTAGTATCGGCATTAATTGATTAATTGTGATCAATCAATTAGTTAATTAATTGTGAATGATTCATTAATTAATACAAGGGAGCAAGGTCGTGATCTGCCAAGTATAACAAGATATTTTATCGGGCATCAAGCAGTTCAGTGCAACGCGACGCGTTTACCAAAAGTAAGAAATTTTGTCGGCTTAGTTTTGGGCACTCACATTTTTTGGTACACAAAGCAAGCCAACCATCACAAGTTCAAAGGTTCACTCATAACCCGGATTTTTGCTATTTTTATTTTGCTTACAACTTTAAAACATGTTTTTAATCTTTTTAAAATTCGTTTCGAGGTACACTGCACATAATAAATTGAAATCAAGAATTTAATCTATAATAAATTCTAACTAACTTTAGAATTTTTTTCTTTACTGCTTCATGGTTCAAATCCTTGGGAGGATATAAAATTTAATGAAGTTGCTGATACTCAATCAAATTAGGAGCAGAGTGTATGCAAGATTTGCAAGTCAATGATTATGCTTGGCATTTCATTATCACTTCTTGTGCTCTTCAACTCGAGCATTTGTCCCGAAATTTTGTAAAAAATCCTCGGGAAATCTTGAATCATAGGAGTTTTTGTATTGTAATGAAAATTGTGGTAACTAGAGTATATATATAGATTTATGAATGTGCTATCTAATAAATGGGATTTATTACAGGGACAAATGTCCTTCGTTTGTAGGTTAATTCTAAATCTGTTGCGAAAAATTCACGCCGTTAGAAAACTTGATGTAAAATTTTAATATATCCAGTTAAATTTGACGATACAAATTGACATTAAAGAATGCTTAGTTACCTTGAAAGTAATTTGAAGATTGATGGATTTTATTCCGCTCTCTCTTTGCCTGCTCACTCTAATGAGTAAAATAATCCTTTTGGGTCGTTTGCGAGCCCAGATATCTCTGACGACGAGAATTTACATGCAGTAGATATTATTGGAAGAATATAAATTGAAATATATATGTTTGATGGTTCATATTTTAGAATTGATTCCTTAAAATTCAGTTAAAATTGTTAAAAAATTAGGTCTGCATAAATTTGTTTGAATTATTCCAAGATGAAAGCTTAATAAACGCACATCGAAATCTTGGAAACAAATCCTCTTCCAACAATTCACTAAAATAGAAGACATTTCTCCGCATACTTTTCATATAAAATCGTTTGCGCTCTGACTGAATTTAAATATGTTTTTTTGCCAAAAAAGTAATTTAGATGAAATGAGAAAAAGCGCGCTGTAATGAAGACAGTCTGCAATATTAAATCTATTATTTTACTCACACAAAACATCATATATTTTATCACCAAACTATGATCAATTTGTCATTTAAAAGTATATGATCAGTTTCTCGGATAGCTTTCCTCCAAATATAAAAAATATCGTTTCAATCTCACCTTGTAGGCGTAGTTAAGCAAACATGTTTCTAGGTTTGTCTTCCTGGACTTGAAACTTAAAATCTAATTAACTAAATTTACGAATCTCGTCAAGGAACGGAATTCTTGAGGCTCCTTAATTTCTACGCCTAGTTTACGAATCTGGCCGGCCTCATAGCCCTCTTCCTGGAAACTCTTTCGAGTAAAGTCAGACAGTAATGCATGAACCTTTTTCAGGTATACTCGATGAATATTAATGAGATTATTTATGCATTATTATTAGTTACAAAATTATATATAATGATCTGCTTCAAGCGAAAGCCACGACATAAATGTCTCCACAGATAGCTGCTGGCCAGTGTTCCAATCTTAATTTTCAAAAGACCTACCGAATTACTTATATTTATATGCTCGTAATTGGATGCACTACATGATGCCGGACACGACTCAGTGCCTCGCTAAGGCCATTAACTCAAAGAGTTTCCGAGCCTCAGCCCGGCTTTGAAAACCTCATTGAGACGGAGTGAAGGAAACTCGGACTTTGCCTAGGGTCTTCTGTACGGTTGGACGGGCTCATTCCGATACGTAAGGAGGAAAATAATGAACGTAATTTTAATTCAGGTATAGGAAACAGTTGGTGCTGAAGAAGTGATGTGGCTGCTATTACATTTTTTAATTCGTCCAGATGGTTTCTTAGGATAACAAAATCGCAAAATTTTGCAAGATTTTCCTCATTTCATTTGGATGTTGGGATAAGAAAAGTATACATACCTGTTTTTATGTCGATTTCTCCCTTTCAGTAAACACATGTGATCTAAACTCCAATAAATACAGTTCATAAAGTTTTCTTCAGCAACCGAGTCACGGCTCATACATTATACACTTTTCATGAACCATGGAGCCGCTGCCTCAATATCTTGCAGATCTTCTAAAGCATACAATTCTTCATTTTTCACCGGTGAATCAGTATTCCGAGGAAGCTGATCATCAATCAAAGGCAGTTCATTGTTCACGCTTCTTCCGTGAATACAAACGATGTTTTGTTTGCGCTTGCCTGCCCTCTTCTGTTCCATCACTAAAACATTTTCTTAAGAAAGTGGTAACGGCGGCACTGTTGGCGCTGTCAATTTCCTCGAGGAAATTTACTTGCAAATCGCCCAGCTCGCGCAAGAAGTTCAATTTTAATCAATCATTTTCGGTGGGGAGGGGAGGGGCTGATTTTCTGGTGGAATTTTTCTCGGTCGAAAATTGATCGACTTTGATATAAATTTGCTATGACTTGTGACGCTAGAATTTTTTCAATCACATGGAAAAAATGTGTTTAATATTCACGTTAAGCGACAGTTTAATGAAGGGTAAGAGGTGATTTATTGATACAATTCTTATTATTGCTTACATAATATTTGTGACGAAGAAGACAGAGCTATGAAGCACCTCTGAACACTAGAATTTATTTATGTTCGAAGAACTTGTTTTTATGAATTAAATTAAAGCGTTTGCATAGTATTAGCCGACTAAACCGTTTGCAGGGTTCGAGACACAAGGAAAAATATTTATGCGTTTAATTGAACCTCATGGACTACTTATTTCAACTCTATTTTTATTTAAGCACTAAGTCTATTGAGGTTGAAATGAAGAGAAAAATACTAATTTTAATATGCGTATTGTAATAATTTGTAAGTCACAAAAGAATAATAAATTATATATTTAAAGCATTTCCTAAACGCATGTATGATAATCCTTTAAAGCGAGCATAAATTTCCCAGAAACAGAATACAAGTCTCTCAATTCCATAAGGAATATATTCACGAGGTAAAACATTCGTATATAAACAAGGTTGGAAAACTAAGCAACGCCGCCATCTATCTCCATCATCACTGAACTTGGCGCCGCCATCTATCAGCATTCATCTCAAAACTTGCTTACGGTTTTAGGAATCGCGTAACGAAGTTCATTAAAGTTGCTGTCTTGCAAGTATAGCACGGTTACTCATTTTTTCCAAATTCAATGTTTAGAATTACTTACATTTTTAACCCTCTCAACAATTTTTATTTAATTCACCGAAATTTTTACAGGGTTCGGGAAATAGTGTACAGAGATTTTATTATGCAACGCTTGTTGTTGCACTCTATATATGTGGGGTATCACGAAGATCAATACATTAAATATATAAATAAATTATGCCTATATTACAGGTCGATTCTTTATCCTTCAATGTTGTTGATTTACCAACACAAAAAAATCGATCACACCTGGTATTTTAAGTTCCTCAATTGCTGCTAAATCAGTTAAGAATTGTTACAGAAAATAAGGCGGTATACATTCTTCTTTGATTATTGCTGTAATGAGAGTTTTTTCAACTTTTTTTAACACGTTTAAACTTTTTTAGTCCTTGCAAGTATTTTTGTCTATCATAATTATTATGAGGCGTCACCCTTGCCATGATAAGCACGTACCATTCATTATGACAATTTTCAGGAATATTTCAGCTTCAAAATAACTGCCGCTCAGGTTGCAGGGAGAGAGAACGACCAAATTCATATTGCACATGGTCGATTTTTCAATTAAAGCTCGCATTTATAAATTAAAACTTACATTTATGAATTAAAACTTACATTTATGAATTAAAACTCCTATTTATAAGTTAAAAATTGCAATTGGTATTAAAATTCGCATTTCATAATGAAAACTCGTATATATAAATAAAACTCGCCTTTATCAATTAAAACTCGCATTTACCAATTAAAACTTGCATTTATAAATTAAAATTCGCATATATAAATTGAAACTTGCAATTATCAATTAAAACTCGCATTTACCAATTAAAACTTGCATTTACCAATTAAAACTCGCATTTATAAATTAAAATTCGCATTTATCAATTAAAATTCTTATATATAAATTAAAACTTGCAATTATCAATTAACACTCGCATTTATCAATTAAAACTTGCAATTATCAATTAACACTTGCATTTATAAATTAAAACTTGCAATTATTAATTAAAACTCGCATTTATAAATTAACACTCGCATGTATCAATTAAAACTTGCAATTATCAATTAACACTTGCATTTATAAATTAAAACTTGCAATTATCAATTAACACTCGCATTTATCAATTAAAACTCACACTTAATGCAAATGAAGCAGCGAGAGCACACCCAGTCAAAACATCGCTACGTGCTCTATTATTCACTGCAAGCGGAGAAACAACTCCTACAGCTCATATGTTATTTATATGAACAGAGTTGTGCAGCATTACGTTTAGCATACAAATTGCCTGTTGTAATGTCACAGAATTGATTGTAATTAGAAGCCTCGGCCAGCGCGCTTTAATTGCCGAGATAATTTTGCCTCGGGGGTAATTTTTCGACCTAATTAGACAGCACATTCAGTTATTCCAAACAATGCGTTAAACTTTACACGAAGGTTTCCACTGCTTTATCTTCAAGCCACAGGTAAAAATAATTAAAAGTAGAACACATTTCTGATCACTACTGCAGAACTTGTATTATGAACCTGCATCCTGTATCGCTTTTCCTCATATGCTTGTAATATTTGCGTAATTTTCATTGAATCAGAATGATTTTAAAGGACAACAACGCAAAAGAAAAAATATTTAGAATTAAAGAAAAAGTCATCGCGTTAGTTTTTCAGCAGAACTGAGGAGGATAAAAAAAGTACAACCAGGAAATTTTATTCTGAAGCTGCGTCACAACTAGATGCTGAGTTTTATTGTTCTTATGAGATGGCAACAAAAAGTTAGAGGTAAAACACAGGGATTAAAAGAATCCTTGGAATTAAAAGGGTGTAAAATCACGAGACTGAAGGCATTTCCATCCTGCGAGGCTAGCAAATATAGGAGGTATCAGTGAACTGGCAGTAATTAAAACGAAACGACATGTTTAAACATTGTATCCCTCTTTATGCAACGTTTTATTGCATATTATACATCTATAGCCTCGTTCAAGATAAAAAGACGCCATGAAAACCAGTCTTTGAAAAAAATATATTTTTACTGTCAGCTGACAACGAGCATTTAAATCAAACAAGAAATACAAATATGTAGAAAAAATGTCTGTGCGTAGCACGCGATACTAAGTACATGATAGTGATGATACGCTGACGCAGGATTGCACGATGCCTGATCAGAAGACATTAGAAATACGCGCGTAGTTTGTCATTGTGATGAAGCTTATCGTAATCGCTACTGTCATGGGCGACACAGCTTTGACATTTCAAGTTCATAAATAATTATCCTCTGGATCATAATTTCATTGTGTCATTTCATCTCTGTACTCGAGGTTAATTGAACAAGAAATGGCGAATACACAAAATATTCGATATGCCTTCATCACTTGTTAGCTCGTGTATCAAGTTTCAATGAGCGCGCTATAGTGAACTTGGCTTACTGAGCGCTAGTCGACCTGGTTCACTGAGAGCACTAGTGGACCAGACTCACTATTAAAACTCTCACGATGACTGCAGAGTGAGCAGGGAGAACTAAAATAATTTTCTATTACAGACATTACTGCAGTCTTTGCCAATCGCTTACAAAAACAGCGCGATAAGAAACGGTTCTGTTATATATTCAAAATTATGAGGTTCATATAACACAAACACATTCATGTTTTCAGGGTTCATGAATATGAATGGGTGTAGATGAGTAAGAGTAGAAATATATGGTTGTAGATGAGTAGGGGTGGAAATATATGGTTGTATATGAGTATTATGTAGAGGGCAATAAGCATGAGTTGTTATATGCCTATTTTAGTAGAGCAAAATTTTTAGCACTATCATTGAATCGCTAGTTTGGAAACTATGATCTTTTTTGGTCCTATTGTTAGTTAAAATATGCGATCAAATTTTTCCTTCATGCTCAAATTATAACATTCAAATAATTCCTCTTTCGAACATAAAACATTAAAAAATAGCGTCGCGCCTGCATCTACGAACAATTGATTTTCGGTTTTGAAAATGCTTTGTACAGGGTGACACAAAAAAAACAGAGCTCACTAAAAGTCTTATAACTCCTGAAATTTTATTCAGTTTGAAACAAAAATTCTATGGAATTATGTACAACCTATGTAGCCAACATCTGCAAAATCTCAATTCTATACCACAAAAACTCTTTGTTCTACAGCCGCTCAAAGATATGTTCCAGATGCGCGCCCAAAAGACTTTAGCCGAAAATATGTCTCAACTGCAAATGTCTTTTGCTCTGTAGTCCAAGGCATCTCGAAGCTCACACGTGGTAGACTCTTAGATCAATCCGTCTTCTTAATGAATCTGAAACAAATAACAGGATTACTTGAGTATTGTGGAAATTATTCAACTTTTTATGAGCTCTGTTTTTTTTGTGTCACCCTGTACATTAGCCCCCAGTAAAGCTTGATAATTTGTTCCTTCAAGCTATCTTTTAGAATTATAGCTTTTTTTAAGCAAATAAAGGTTTGATAGGTTTAGACATTTGAATATAATTGTATCTATGGATAGAGCATTTGATTTATGTAATTCCAAACAAGAGAAGTCCATAAAATCGTTCTTATGTATCCCAACTCTAAAAATTTAGGCCGCGAACCAAGAAAAATAAATTTCAGCTCCACACAAATGGTAAATTCGTACAAAAAACATTGCTTTCATGCCAATAGTTTCTCCGGAAACAATATAGGATTCGGGCGCTCAGCAATTGGGTACTTTAAAAGTTTCAAGAGCTTATCACTCCAAGTTTCAGGCACTCAAAGGATCCATTTCAATTATTCGTTTTCATTGCATAGTGAAAATTTCGGAGATCTCAGTCACCCCTGAAGTCTCTTAAAACTGGCACATAGAAAAGTGCGACATTATGGCTTCAAATCCGCTTTAATTGCCCTATCATTTTTGGCGAGGGATTCTGCATGATTCCTTTGGAATGACTTCATTTATAAGGAAGAAACTGTACGGCTCTACAAGGCTATTTCCCCAAAACGATCACATTTACTATCGCTGAGTCAACGATCCTTGACTCCCTCATTAGAATTCATGAAACTACAATCGATGTTTACTTGAGCACCAGATCGCACTGTAAATTTTTCCAGCTGTTTGCTTTACGGAAACAAAATTGGGGCCTAGTCTTCTCATCTTAAGCATTTGTTGGCAGAGCCAGCATTTTGCAGTTATTTTTTCCCTTGAAACACTTGGCATTGTTGGAGAGAAACAGGTGCTGTTTGTGGAGTCCCGTGCAGAACAAACTCGTTGCGAACGCCACTCAGGGTTTTGCGGCCACAATGCGCGCGCGGAGCTAAAGAGCCTGCAGATTCTGTATGCCGCTATTTTGGCCTGGCAATATTAGGGACTGTAGCACGCATCACAGGATCTGCAAGTGGTCTTCCAGAGATGGGGGAATTAAAGAGTACTGTATGGGAGCAATGAAACATGTTGTAGTGAAAGAGGTGAGGTTTAGTTCGATCATAATGAAGAGATCAAATCATGTTATGATGGCGGTCTACCATCAATTTCGTGTCATTTGCACATGAACTTTAAGAAGCACAGGTTTTATAATATTTATTCAGTAATACTTTTGTTACAAACTTAGCGCTTGAAGTCGTGACTATCAATAATAAAAGACAACAAATTATATTGAAAAATCAACCTGCAATGAATTCGAAAATTTTTAAATAATGTTATTTTAGGCCATTTAAAGCGCGTCGTTACTCACATTTCGTTATTTTGAGTTATCGCTATTGCGATGACCCAATACCCATGCGAATGCAACCATCCAACTCCTAAGTTTGAAACAAACCTAATAATTCAATTATTTTCCCAAATTCCAATAAAATCTTTCCAAAGAGTGGAAAATCGGAAGCAAATGCCACATTGTAGTCTTGTTTACCTCGTTAGCAAAAAAGATTTTTAGAAACTTGTGCGCTATTAAAACCATTACGTTACTCGGACAAGCGATAAATGGAAACTTGAAGAACGATTCAACCAATCTGAGGTACCTAACGGGTGTAATGAAGCAACAGGTGTGCTAAAGTAACTTACGTTAGGAAGTAACGGTAATGAAAAGCCAGCAAAGCTTACTCAGCCGAATTGTACTGAAGGCTGCGTAAAAAGCGCCACACGAAAAGCTCCGTCTGAAAGCTCGCAGTTGCACCGCAGTCCCAGAAAGTGACGGTCATAAGCCACGCAACTGACCAGAAGTTCCAGCCCAGACGTAATGGACTGGCTTCCGTGCAGCAGCAACACAACATTCCCCCGCCACTTGATACTTGGGCTCTGCTAATGAGGTTGGCGTTTGCGCATCCTGCTTCTGTACCTGCTTATATACGGGGAAAGTATTAGCCGATAGTGGCAAAGGCAAGTATTTTCCACTTCGAATATCGGGCTAAAATTTTAGAGAAAATTTTATTATCAATTTTTATTTTTAATGGTCGACTTTTATTTTTAATAATCGATTTTATCAAATTATAAAAAATTATTACTAAAAGATAAATCACACTCCACTATCACTATCGGCTAACACTTTCTCCGTGCGTATATGAGCACCTTATTGCTTGCTGCTCATGCGCAAAGTGATGCGTGGAAATAGGCAGTAGGCGCTAATTTTTCAACGTATCGAGGTTTCATATCTGCGATTGAAAGCCACATATGCACTCACAGGAGCGGTACTTATCTTGAATACTTTGTTGCATATGTTCGCCTTTGCGGTAGGTAGGCTTTTAGTAATTGATGTTTTTTATGACTATTTCACTTGCATGTAATAAAGCTAAAAATCTTGCAACCTAGTATAACCTGAAACACCGCAGCAAAGATGAAGTAATTGCGGTAAGCGTGCCAACTTTGGTAGAAAATTCCTTAGTCCTTAGTATTTGTTTGGGACATAGCAGTCCCAGGCCACGATGGATCGCCGCCTTTGGTTATCGTTCATCCGCCCTCATTTGGGCCACCTGATGCACGATGCTGTTGCTTGCTTCTCGTCGCTGGTAGTGTTGCAGGGGAGGTCGATCTGGGATTGTGCCCAGGAACACGTCTAGTTGTTTCTTGAAGGTCTCCAGGGTGAACTCCCCCTCTCTTAGATCCCTTGGTAGGGCGTTGAACAGCCTTGGCCCTGCCACGGAAAGTGATCCTTCCCGCAGGGATTGAAATATGACCGCGGATCTGTTACGTAGTGGGGGGATCTTGCACAGTCTCCCCCTTCTCTCGTTGTGATATGTCTGAATCCTGAAGGTCTCGCTCTCGAAGTTTGGCAACAATCCGGTTATCATTTTCCATGTGTACAGAATGACATACCTCTCCGTCTCCTCTGCAGTGAGTACAGACTCAGTCGCTGTAACCTCTCCCAGTAGTTAATATTCTCCATCCCTCTGATCCTGGAAGTAAAGGTTCGTTGGACTCCTTCCAGTTGCCGTATTGCGCCTAGTGTAAACGGAGTCCAGAGCTGGCAGCAGTATTCAAGGATAGGTATTACAAGGGCTCTGAAGAGTGCGATCATTGGTTCCGCTTCTCTCGTTCTGAACGTCCGCCAGATCCACCCCATCTGACGTCTACCTTTTGCGGTTATTGCCGGTATGTGATCACCAAAATTTACCTGATTGTTCATCAACACTCCTAGATCGCAAACGAGTCGCTTCTCTTCGATTTCCGAGTTGCCAGGTGCCAGGTAGCGGTGATCCATTCCAGCTCTTCCGGATCCTCTGTACCTCAGGACCTCAAACTTGGTCCCGTTGAACTGCATGTTGTTCACTAGGGCCCAGTTATGTGTTGCAGAGATGTCTTCTTGCAACCTCTCACTGTCCGTCCTGTCCGTGATGGTCATTAATATCCTGGTGTCGTCCGCGAATGACGATGCAGTGGCGTGGTTCACTGCCACATCTATATCCGCGATGTGGATGAGGAAGAGGATTGGGCCGAGTACCGTTCCCTGTGGTACTCCACTCTTCACCCTAGCCACGCTCGATCTCGAGCCTCCAACAACTACAGCTTGTAGTCTTTCTGTTAGGAAGCTGTGGATCCATGCCAGCAATTCACCTCCGACTCCCAGCAGTCTTAACTTTCTGAAGAGCACTCCATGGTCGACTTTGTCAAACGCTTTAACGAAGTCCAAAAACACCACGTCCACCCCGGCCCCCTCCTCCAGCATGGCCAGGATTTGAAGGTGATGCTCCAGTAACTGAGACAAACAGGAACGATTTCGTCTAAAACCGTGTTGCCTTCTGTTGAAAAGGTCAGCGTCTTCCATGTACTGCACCAACCTTCTGGCAACAACCTTTTCAAATACTTTGATTACGTGTGATGTTAATGTAACCGGCCTGTAATTTTGGGGTTTGTCTCTTGCGCCTCCTTTGTAGATAGGGGTAATTAGCCCTAATTTAAGGTCACTTGGGACATTTCCTTCTCTCAATGACGTTTTCCAGAGCAAAGTCAGGGGAACCTTTAGTGCACCGACACATCTCTTCAGTAATACTGCAGGGACCCCATCAGGACCGGGAGCCAAATGCGTAGATAATTCATGGATACTCCTCTCTAGGTCCGGCGTTTCAAACTCAATGCTCATCAGCTCCCGATCCCCTGGAAGTTCTTGAATGACTCCAATTTCGTTCTCCTGCCTTGAGTATCGGGGTTCGCTGAATACTTTTTCAAATTGAGCTCCCAGAAGTTCGCACATGCCCTTGTCGTCTCCAACAAGGACACCGTTATTTTTCAGAGGCCCCACTGAGGCTCTGATTTTGGCCTTTGACCGGGCATATTTGTAGAAATATTTGGGATTCTCTCGAATGGCAGACACCGCTTGCGCCTCAAGCCTCTGCCTCTCTATATTCCCGGAGGCAGCCGTTATCTGGTTGTTCAAGCTCGCTCGTTTTCTCATAAGGATCCGTCTGTCCCTCGGAATTATGTGGCGTTTGGGGGTCGTTTTTTCCGGCGTGTGACGCTCGCATACCTGCAGTAATACTTCGCATAGTTTGTTGTATTGGTTTTAATATTGTATTGGTATTTTCCGTATTGGTTTTAAACACAAGGGCTAGAGAGTCGTCGCTCTTTGGTCAGGCTCTAAATTTTCTTGCGTTAGAGAGAGTAGGAATGAACACGAAGGAACTTTTCGTAGTATACTGGTGATCTTAACGCGATATACAAGTTTCTCCATGCAAGGGCGCACAATTTATTATATGCTTAAAGTCATAAAGCTAAAAAAATGCTAAAGTACGGCAGAGTCTTAGTAGCCCAGATATGGCTCCCTGAAATCGAATCGAAATGCTTTGACTCCAGGTTGCAACGAGTACACACAGTTTTCCTACGAGGGGCACACTGTAAACAATACCTCGTTTACAGTGTACACGAAACGGGCTGTTAACATCCTCTATGCGCAAAAAATAGATAATATAATATATTACGACGAAGCAGAATCATATACTAATCATATGATTCTAATTCTAAGAAAATGATTCTAATCAGAATCATATTTTTTGGTCACATATTGATGGGTGAAAGTTGATTTGATAGAATTACTCTTGAAAATACCTAACTCACAAGCGCGTGAGTCGAGAACTTTGAAACACTGAATAATGGCATTATCAAAGGGCGAAGAGATATGATATCACATAACAGAATCACAGTAATATAAAGTTTAACATTTTGGCAACATGATTGTTGGGCCTGTCAGCTGCCGCATCAGCTAAAGCACCGCATATAGGCCTATAGCGATCGTTCTTTAGCCGATTGCGTTGTTTAACTGTTGATTCTATAATCACGAATTTAAAAAGGGCACTTGTAGACGTTTAAGTTCAATAACTTTATTCAAGAAGTAGGTTAACACAATTAATCACAAATCGGTATAACGGAAGTTCATTTAGGACTATAGCTGATTGATTAAATAGTTTAGACACTGGACACGTAAAAGGCTAGCGTATCAGGCTGCTATAGTAATCTCTGTATTCGGCGCCACGTGTCTCTTCCAACTGACTCTCCGATCGACTATCCGCCCAACAACCTACAGTTTACGTTTTCTAATTTTACAACATAAAACAAGTCCAGATATTTAAGCTTAATGAAGCATGTGGAAAATGCTTTTTCCAACATGATTACAGGTCATAACCTTTTTTTTATAGAACATATAGCTCGAAGATGCCCAGCTTGTTTATGCAAAGATGGCGACATAGTCGTACCCGCCTAGACTATTGTACCGTAGATTGACAGCGCTTATTCAAGTGCTCAAAAAAAAAAGAATCATTACGATTATCAAAATAAAAACAGAATAATTGCAGATTAAAGTCAATAAATCATGTATCAAGTCACCATGTATCAAGTCCAGACATTACTTAGTCATGTATTAGTTAAATCCTTTGAGTTAAATCAGAAGCGAATCAATGCTTTTGAAAAAATAGTTCACAAAAATTGTGTTCCGTCACACTAGCTTAAATAAAATAACGATAAAGTCATATATTAATTTCAAAACCAGCTTTAATGCCTATGATTTAATCTATTTTTTCAGAGCGCCAAACCCTTGTTGCCTGAAGTTTCAGTTCACTGACCGCATGGTTGAACATTGTAGAGGCTTTGGAATCGACGACGACATCTTTCATGTGAACTGATATGACATCGAGGATTTGCCAACATCAAAATCCCACACGAGAGAGAGAGAGAGAGAGGAAGCACTCATAGAAATAAGTGGGTGAAATTATTCAAATTGTAACACTTTCTTACCAACAGTACAAGCAGAGATCGCTCGTAGCACGGATACCTCGTTATGCTTGACTGAACGTGGTCATGATGCCCGACACAAAGACAAAAAGTGCAACGCTATTTGGACAAAGTCATACTCATTTCTCTGAGTGAGAGGGAGAGTGAAGAAGTGTGTTTTCGCTATTGGATTGAATCTCGTGGCGGAGAGGCGGACGCTCTTGAATTCTGTTTACGTGAGTTGAGGCGTGTCGACCGCAGACTCAAGCTGCAGGCATCAAATGAATCAAATGCAGAATCAAGGAGCACGACCACAAGAAATTGAAGATTTTTTCTGCAGTAACTTTGAAAGACGCCCGATGAGTGCATGGATAACACGACTATAAACATGAATGATAAGGCAATGATGTGGCCAACAGAAAGGGAGGGATATTCATCGTAAAGCAAAATATTGGTGCATTCATGTCGTGAATAAAATACGACTTTAATTTTATTACAAATACAGCATCATATTACACACTGAAAAGTTCCCTTATAAGATATTCTTAGCAGACTTTCAATTATTTCAATGCAGTTGGTTTTCTACCGTGCTTTTGGGCCGTGGCGATTCAAGTGAACGAAGCTGCTCCATTCGCAAAAACGCACCACACCTAATTAATGTATTCACCAACAAATAATCATCGAATATTTCAGTTGAAATAAAGTTGAAGATGTTGGCGTAGATAATCGTCTATTGAGAAAGAATGTTGTGGGTTCAGGCGAACAGCATGAAACAAAGAAGTGCAGAACATTAGCAATATCGATCTTTTCGAATAAGATGCACGAATACAATGCATTTATCAAATATGAGGCTCGAATATAGAGCATTTATCGCAAATAATGCACGAATATTGCACATTTACAGATATGATGCACGATAATAGAGCATTTAATTGCGACAGGAGGCGGAACGTCAAGCAGATGCACTGCATGCGAGAAACCTAATATCGAAAAAGAAAATATTCCAGAACGAACAAATAAACCGTGAACACTAAAATATAAATGAGAGGCTACGTTAAGAAGCTAATTAAGGTTTTTTAATCAGTCACATGAATGGAACTATTACAATATCATATAAATGAAAACCTCTATATACATAGCATAAAACCTTATATCAGGCACGGCAGAACAACCGTTATTTGGAGTGGAGCAAGAGATCGTTCATCTTCATCTAAAAATGTTTTAATGAAACCACGTGTGCGTTTCTCGTACCTGAATTAATGCTTCGTTTCAGACAAATTACGATGCTATGTTGCAGAAGGAGGCTCGCAAGCTTGCATCGTAAATCTTCAGGCTAATTAATATCAGAAGAGATTTAATGCCGGATTAATTAGCATTTATGCAAGAGGATGTCATCAAAATTAGACGAACATTTAGTTAATTCGAAAATTGAAACAAAATTCGTAAAGAATAATGGCATTAATATTTACAGTAAGACATGTGTATTGAACTTTGGTAATTTCATGCGATGCATATTATTAGTTCAGCATCATTTATACATAAGGCTGTGGTATTCGCTGAATGAACTGCCTTTTCTTCCGCGACATCACATAACGGAAGAACACATCACCCCACCGCCGCATCATAAAGCAGCGCTGAACTGTGATTAACATAACATTACCTATTCACAGGTGTCATTTAATGATTCGACATGGTGATGACGTGGTGATGACATGACATGGTGATGCATTGTACGAAAGCATTGCATGATACTACATAATAATAAGTACTAAAGCCCCGCTGTGGCCAAGCCAGGCGTCAAGTTGCGTTCTGCACAAGACCGTCTCTTAGCTCATTAGCCAGGCAGCTGTTAATCAAGCCTGTGGCAAAAATGAAGGAAGAACCAACACCGGCGCCACAGAAAGAGCGACTCAGTGTCACGCTGCCCAGATAAATGAGTGGACTTTGAATTACACGGCAGAGGAGGGCTGCTGCGTGGGAATAGTGACGATCCTGTGACATTGCACGTTAGGCTAACTAAGATTTTTCCGGTTTCGACAACAATTATTTAATTAAGGTCAAGATACGAGCTGTTAGACCGTAGATTGGAAGCGGCATTCAACCTTGAAACGCAAGGGTTAATGCTGACTAAATTGCCAGAAAATTTTATTCCCATTGAAATAAAAATTAAAACTTCGATATCGTTACATGTAATTTTCTTGCTAATTGAATATTTTTTTGGATAATAGTCAACAATGAATAAATAATAGTCATCAAATTCATCAATAGTTGATTGCCCGTTTTATATAATGAAAAAATTTACATTTCAATTAAGAGTTTAAAAAGTTTGGTTCGAAATTGAAATATAAAATTTACGTGTACCGCAAGGTTTACAAGATGAGAAGCTCGGCATATTAAATCCATTGCCTGAAATCGAGAGGAAACCTAAAATTTCCGAAAAAAAGATCGCCGGAGGTCTGAAAAGATTGGTCTTCCTCATCACGATCCAAGATGAAAGCCACCAAACGACAAGGAGCTGCCAGATACATTACTCAGAAGACTATCATATAAACTCTATACCACATGAGATACACGTTGTGTTTTAGTAATTCAGGTTGTACTCGAAATTAGCACAAAATTCTGAACATTCCCAGTTTTTATCAAATAATTTCAGTTTTTTATAACTTGAAATATAACAGAACGTAAATCTGCACTCTAATCCGTTGCTCAGATTGCCGTAGAGCTAAATTATAGACTTGCCATGTAAGCTTTAAAATTTTATGATGAATTACTCACATGACAAACGCTGCTCAGCTCATCATGCGTTTTGTATCAACTGGTATTCTCTAAATAACATATTATTTGAATAACTTTTCACAAGTAAGCACGAGACAGTCTTTATTATCCGACCAATTTTGATGAGGTTAATGAATGACTCAATCGATATAAAGTTCTAGTCGCGATCAAAGCGCCACAAGTCCGCAGCACAAGGATATCTCCAAGCCACTCTGTGTAGAGGCCCCATAACTTTAACCTAGTCATTTAATCCTCCTTTGGTCCCGCGGGTAAACTGCGGAGCTCGATAAGCTTCCTGGCTTGCGGACTCCACAGAGTATCTGCTTTATTCCAGCGTCCCCACAAATGCTTATCTTCACAACTTTTTCGTCTATGTCGTAATTTAGGCAGGAATTAATTTTTGACAGAAACTAATGAAATGTTTTCAACGTTTCTGACAAGTTTGCAGAATAAGGCTAATTAATTTTATGAAATTCATTCCTTATATAAGTAAGAAATCTACAAAAATTTATGGAAATTAACACAAATTTCATGCATTAATACATGATCAATGAAATGGTTATCATAACAACATTTTGCAAATATTAACAATTGATCCCAAATAATTTCATTAATTTACTGCTAGGTTGTTATATTTATATTAAACATAGTTCGCTTGCACCGCTCCTCTCTTGGACCCTTGTTCTTTGCAGTGCAGCCTTACCAACGATCGCTCATCTAAACTATTATTAATAAAAGTTAGTTTCGTTCCGTGTAAGTTGACTGAATTAAACTCTATTGATTGTAGCAGCGAAGTTCGCGAGAACACGCGCTCAGTATAATCCTGCGCTTAGGTCTTCATCAGTACAGTGCACGCATTAAAATCAATGGGTCACACTGTCTAAATAGTGACGCACTTTCTACTCGTAGCACTGATACGTTATTTTTTCGAGCCAAACCAGGTGAAGATGACAGCAACAAGTAAAAAAAGTGCATCGCTATATGGACAAAGTCCAACTCATTTCTTTGAGTGCGGGCAGTGAATCAGGCTGCTATGACAGGGCCATCATTCCATGCTGGAGCTATCATTCCATGCTGCTCCAATGATGAATTACCCGTAAAGAATGCTATTCCTGAGCAATCATTCCTATCATCTTAGAATGATTGCTCTGGAATAGCATTCTTCTTCAATATTGCACAAAATTGCGCGAGGGTCGAGGGAAATTGATTATTTTGCGTGAACAACATCATCATCTGAGGCTCTCGTAACCATTCTCATCGGTAATTGAACATAGAAAATATACTGGACAGTTCACGTCGAGTAGCTCGGCTGATAAAATTATTTCAAATATCGATTTTTCGCGTATTTATTTCGTAGAAAACGTGCTGGGGCTAAGTCTAATTCAACTCAACACTTACTATTCATAAGTGTACACTAATTAAGTGAAATCTTTTGCATTTTTTAACACTTGCGAGTCCAGACCGTAATCCCGACCTTTGGTTTTATTAGCAAACTTACTGATCCATTCACAGAATCAGAAACCCATTAATAATAATAACATTTAGAAAGTGGTATGAAAATACTTGCAACGAAATATGTTAAAAAATATCAGCTAACCAGTAGCCGTAAAATCAATTTTCGGCGAATGTAAATGCGCATGCATCACTTGGCAGAGTCTGGACTAACCGTTCTATCAGCGGCTTTACGTCATTATCTTTGCTACCTGTCAGGTAAAGTTGTTCAAGAATCCATTTAATTTTTAGGAATTGCGAATCGATGATATCAGAAATGAAGTAAAGCTTGACCGAAGCGAGTCTTACTGCGATTGCATGATAGTTAATGCATGGCACAAAGCATGTGGCCTTCAAGCATCCTCTATTATAGAGACGAGATGCCCAGAACCTCAAATACCACAACACGCAAATAAAATTATGCTTTAAATTAGAACAACTCTTGACTAGCAAGCAGTTTTTAATGGAAAACATGCTCCGAAAATTCAGAAATCAATAAAAAATGCAAGAGAAATAACTGTACAAACCACATTTTGGCTTGAATGCAAATTAGTTTTGTTATTAACATCACTACCAGCTACAAACACTCTTCAATTCGAGGACATAAAAAATAAGAAGATGAATATTCTAATTTCGAGGTCCTTCACGTAACGCATGAGCTCGGTTCAAATATACTTAAAGCAAGGATAATTCTCTTGCATTTCGAAGGAAATTTTTCACTGCTTCAATATTTTCACACCTAGAATAAATTAATACCAAACATTCATGATGAAGATAAGTAATTTTTAATGATACTCTTATCAACGTGAATTAGGCAATACCATCGTATCAACATATGCGAATCCCACTGCATGTTGCCTCTATAACTATTGCTTCCATATTATTTCACCCTAGGTATGTTAAAATGTTGCTCACGAAGGATATACAATATTGTGAAAATGCGACGAAATTCTTGCTCAAACACGCCTAGATTGTTCCTGCTCCCAGGATACATTTGTAGATATTAGCCTTGCAAAGGCTAAAAAGAAACGATGTCGGGGCAATCTTGGCAGATCAAAATGATTTTCCATTTCACTGGGTTTACGATGTTTCGTTGTTTTTCGGTCCGATAGAATATCTCGGTACGCGAAATGGATGCATGAAGTAAATATAATCTTCAATAGGTTTCATTCAAATCGAAAGCAAATACAAGAAACTAAATCAATGCCACAATTAAAATAGTTTTCAGTCATATTTTAGCGTTCGTTTTGAAGTATACTAAAGCAAACACAACAAAATAAAGGTTACATTAACTTTAAACTAAAATTATATCAAATAACGTCGAAGTCTGCTAAAAGATCTAAATTACTTTGTGTTATTTGGAGGCCCAAAGTTCCAAGATGGAGACGTTTAAATCACTTTTACCACTCAAAGTGAAGTTTTTTAGTTGGTTTTAAGACAGTCATCGTTTGTAACTCGTCAAAGGAAGATGTTGAAATGAACAATGAAAATGTGAGATGAACATGTGCGATGGACACGCGAAGTGAACATTTTCCTTTTATTATGAAGTTCAAATTGAAATGGCCAAATATCAAAAATCAATTAAAAGAGTATGGCCATGTAAAAAAATTAATATAGCTTCAATTGCTCAATATACATATTATAATAATTCTAGAGGTTAAGATGTTTGATTCAATGAACAACATCGCGAAAACTCTCTACTTGGATACCTGAATAATTGTTCTACCCTAAAAGTCCTTTAATTCTTCACATTCACTTGATGAACTTCGCTCAACGTAGTTAAGCAGCCTTACTAAATTTTCACACGACCCCGGAGGCTCAAAATTTCATTTCACTGCTACAATGAGCGAAGAATATGAAATTAATTAACCTTGTATTTAGCTAATTATGAGCTCTCCTTACCTGTGACTGATAACGCTCAGGTGGCTCATGTTATTCCTATGAGGAGACTGGGGCGCTAGGGAGGCCTATGTTATTCCTACGAGTAAATTGAGATGCTGCGATCCAATTTTATGGCTGAGAGCCTCCACACTCTCTAGTTGCAGACTTGAAATTCAATTCAATAACAATGACTCGCTCGATGTGATTGTCAAAATAATATTTTACACTTCAATTTGAATGATGAACATGCAAGTAGATCATATGATGAACATGTAAATACATCCTTGATTACATTAATTTTGGGCATCAAAGTGCCAATAATTTCTTCGATTTTTTCTTTGTTATTTCAGTTGATTTCAAAACCTTATTGAAGCTTAGTAAATGACGAAAAAATCGAATGTCGGTATTTAGAAATTAAATTTAGCAGTTATTGATTTATCTTCCTTAACCTAATCTCCATGAATGAAAGAGGATTTTTATTAAAACATAATATGGAAATAAAAATTAACTAAATCAAAGAATTCCCAGAACTAAGCACATTTCATATTGTTGCAATAGAGTTCGTGGCTATTAATTCGAAGAAGTAAGATCCTTGCCTCCATATGCATGCAAAATGAGCCACAATACGAAGTTACTGGAATATACATGAATTTACGTGCCCACTTACAGAAATACATGGGTCATATGTTCAAATAGTGATGCATTCTCTTACCTGCAACACATGCAGCGAAAGGACATAGCACTGATATGATGGTCAAACATGGTCAGGATCGTCCATTCTATGGCAAAGAGTGAATCGCTATTTAGACTATGACTCAATCATTTCTTTGAGTGTATGCTCAGTAGGCAAGCCTGGAAGTGTCTTAGGTATTAGTGTCAGACCGAATTCCACGACGCCATCTTGGCGCAATGACACTCGGGCCATCGGGTGCATATTTCCTAAATTGAGATCTGTGCCTGCCGGTGCCATACATGTAGAGAAATAAGTGAGACCTTGACCAAATACACACATTTTGCTCCTGCCAGAGTCACCCTGACCCAGTATGGCCTGGCATGGAGACATGTTAGCATTACGTCCACTTACCGCTCGTGCAGTGAGTAAGAAAGTCCGTAACATTATGGAAAATGGTCCATTTATTTTATTGAGTGTTGCAGTATAGCTAGTCTGATCCAATTGCATGAATGGGATCGAGAGCCCCTCTCAATAGGACTAGATAATCGAATTATCCTTATGGCACGCATGATAGATGCAGTACTAGGACGCTAGTGACGGCTCGTATTGACTTGTATGTCTACCAGATGGCGGCTGAATATTGATACCGTGGCCGGCATTGATGGTGGGCGGTCAAGTGTGGAGGACTGCAGCGATGTAGGTGCGATATCTCATGCATATTAATGAAGTCTATAGGATGTCTGTTCACAGAAAATAGTTTAATCTGAGCATTCATTGCCATTTATCTACAATAAAAGACACAGTTTTAATCCAGAAATATATTATAAATTTAGAAATAAATAAATAGAGAATCGAATAAAGTAATTTAAAGACAATATGAAGACAATCAATAATAAAGACATCGAATAAAGACAATATGATGTCTCAGGCGTATTAACGAATTCTACCGAATGTCTCTTAACAGAAAATAGTTGAATACTAGATTTAATTTTTATTAATCACCACCCTAACAAAATTTAGGGACCTCCTAGGCTTTGGCTGAATAGTCGCCTCAGTCGGCACAAAGTAATTCTGTGTATACTAAGGAACTAGGCCACTCGATCAAAATTTGTGTCTGGTCAGAATCTCTTTCCCGATTTTATAGTCGCCTGAAAGTACGACAAGGGTTGACCATGCCAAGCTGCCCGGAGTCTGTCATTCAAACCTTGAGCCGAGCGGAGATAGAGCCGCTGCTTCACGTGCTCCCCGAGTCCTAGGCGACACGCAGAGTCGCGCCCGTATATAAATTTTGTTAGGTAAAAAATCCCAGAGGAATCATGCAGTAATATTTTTAAAATTTAAAATCATATTATTAGAGAATAGAAGTATCGGTGGGTGTGATGCCTCATGCACATTAACGACTTGTACAGTACAAGATGCCTAAGCACGGAAAATCGTTCAAAGTCATTCCTTATTCTCATTAATCATCAAGGGAAAATACTAGTATCAGGTTTGACTACATCTTTTAAATATACGAGTTCATTTGAATATTTAGATTAAAAAATTAAACAATTGATGTGTCCTATGACGCTTTAATTCGAGTTTAGCAGCAATTATTCAATTAGTCTGTACGAGTAATGCGATAATTTCCTTTTTTATTAGGCAACAATTGAAACTAATATCCAATTAATCGTTGCTGAAGATGTTGATGGAAGCACATCTAGACGCACGAATTTCTCATGACCTTCGATTACATTTATATATATTCACTTTATATAATATAAGGCCACCGTACACTCAGAAAAATTGACAGACTTTCTCAAAATGACGATTCACTCTTGCCCTTGTGTGTGCTACTTTGACCCACTTTAGCCCAGATAAAGAAAGTTTCAGTGCCGTTCACTATTATGACAATATACCCCCTTCATTGCCTGAATGTAGGAACAGTCATTGACCAATTATGTGTTATTATTGGTAATTATGGTTGGTAATCAATCGGGCAAAGTTGCCCTAACCCTTAACTGCAAATAATTCACTAGGTTGCTCAATATACCAATCAACTCCGAACCTCCTCTTCATTAAACTTGCTAGCCTCGAACTTCGTAATTTATAGCAGCGGCTGTCGCTACTAGCATCCTATAGCTCAAGTTCCTCATAACAAATTTGTCATAAATTTGAAACAAAAAAGGGACCAGCGTTTACGTCCTCCAGATATTGCGATTGTCCAAATACCAGAAGTAATTTCTGCTCCGCTTCGAAATGAAGTATTTCTGATTTAGTTAGACTGTCAAGAATGAGACTGAGAGAAATGGCTTGGCAGAGCCCAGGTTGCGATTTTAATTAGAAAGCAAAGGTGCTCTGTTTCCCGGATGTCGGAGCTTTGGTTTGTTGCCACGAATATACAGGGCAATTCAGGGAAATTTTATGTTTCGTATTTCGCACCTAGCAGCCAGATATTGTAGGAAAAGAGCGGGGAGTATTTCATATGAAAAGCAAGGATTTGAAGTTTTGTGTGCAGCCTAGTAAGTTGACACTAAGCATTGGACAAGTGAGCAGCGTGAGTTTGCTGTCGAAAGATGTCCTTTTAAGGCCGGCCCGATCCCCCAATTTAGCTCCGTGTGATTATTCATGGGGTTGTGTGTTTACAATGACTGACCAAAGACCCCACCTCATTTGAAAAAGATTATACGCCAAGGCGGCCAAGCCCTCGCCAACATACCCGCCAATATGCTTCAGCGAGTTGAACTGAACTTCAAGAATCGACTAACCGAATGCATTGATAATGGGGGCCCGTCATTTGTCTGATTTATTCTTTCAAATTAAGTGATGCAAACATTCAGGTAATATATTTTTTAATAAAATATATACTGTAATGATATCTTTATTAGTTTTTTATTGAGCTTTCAAATCATGAAGTTTGCGTAAATCACTCTGTACTATAATGAAATAAACCATCCTACACTATGACCTTACCTTATGACCTTATGATGAGTTTAGGACGTCGTAGTCCAAGGTCACGCTGATGCGCCGCCTTCGTCGTCCTCCGTCTCCGAGTCGTCGTCGGATGTAACGTTGGACGTGTTCCGTCTATTTGCCCTCATTTGGGCCCGCTGATGCTAGATGCTGTTGCTTGTCACTTGCTGAGGGTAGTTTCCCATTACTGGACAGTCCGGGATCTTTCTCAACCACTTGTCCAGTCGTTTCTTGAATGTTGCAAGGGTGAACTCCCCTCCTCTCAGCGCTTTTGGCAAGGCATTAAAGAGCCTCGGTCCTACCACGGACNTGTGTATAAGAGACAGGCCTTGGACTGAGCATATTTAAAAAAATACTTGGGGTTCTCTTTGATGACCTCAACCACTCGCTCTTCCGCGGCTTGTTCTTCCATCCTGTGCGAGACCTGCAGCCTGAGTTCAATATTCTTGTGCAAATTTACTAGCCTCTGTCTTCTCGTATCACTAGTGGATTCAGCTATTTGTTTATTTAATCGCTTGCGTTTTCTCATAAGGATAAGAAATTCACTCACACTATTCTCTCGCTCACTATTCTGCTCACTTTCCAGCTCACCATACGCCCCATCGTTTTAGGACCGGTCTGCGGAGCAGGGCAGCCTTAAAGGCTCTCACAAAATATTTACGTGCGTGCATGTGGTCCTCGACAAGTAGCCATTTTTTGCGGTGCGACTCGTGTCCGCTTTTCGGCACTACAGTTGAGCCGCGTCGTTTTCCCAGTCTGAGTTCTGAAATGAGCAGCCGGGGGTGACTTAAAAATAATTGTGGCTCCCATGCCCATATGGCATTTTCAAAACTGGGAAAATTGCAAAACAAATATGTATGACATTGGCATTGAAGAGGAAAAGAAATTGTGTTATATATTCATATTAAGGATTGTGTGATACTTTTTACGCACGTGTTGTCCCACTGATCGTTCTTTACACCAATAATGAAATTTCTTTATAATTATTACAAAAATCTACTTAACATAGCGATCATCGGTGATAAGTGATGCTCAGGGCATCTAGACATGATGCAAGATGATACCCTGCAGCAGCTGTCATGTCGGGCATGTCTGGCATCAGTGATAAGTGATGCTCGGGTCATCTGGACATGATGCAAGATGATACCCTGCAGCAGCTGTCATGTCGGGCATGTCTGGCATCAGTGATAAGTGATGCTGGTGTCGTCCCGCGCGCTGCGGTCGACGTTTCATCGATAATCCAAGCTCCAGGGATTAGCCAGCTATCGGGGATACCAGATGCGGCGGTTGCGGCAACAGACCGAAACATCATACAGGAAACTGTCAGCACTATGAGCCGGCGAAACTACACTCGTGAGCCGACACTAAGAACCAACACTGTGAACCGACACTGTGAGCCGACACTATGGGCTCGGAGTGAATGAAGATTAAACACATACTAAATGGTAAATTTTGAGAAGCACGTGTGCAACCTGAACTGCAAATGGTAAACTTTTAGAAGCACGTGTGCAACCTGAACTGCAAATGGTAAACTTTAAGAAGCACGTGTGCAACTTGAACTGCAAATGGAGAACTTTAAGAAGCACGTGTGCAACCTGAACTGCAAATGGACTTTAAAAAGCACGTGTTTCAACCATGAATTAAACTATAGAGTGTGTTACGCGTCATTTGGACAGTACAAAAAATATAGGAGCTCTAATTAAAAATATTCGCATTTTTTGTCATATTAAAATAATTTATATATCTTGAAAAGAAATTAATACAGCGGTTCAGTTAAATTTATATAATAAACGCAGCCCGGAAGATGATGGTAATCTACAATTGCTACCAAGTAGGTAAATAGAAACGCAGATAAGGACACGGATAGGTATTTTTGAAGAGATTGGGTAGGTGAGACGAAGAACGATCAGATTTATTTATTAGATCCAATTCATGAATTTTTTATTCGAAATCTGATGATATAGAGCAACATGTCCTTCCCCGGCATCCGTTATTTAATTCGCCTACCCAGTGAACTTCATAATATAAATACTCCAGCCCAATTTAACTCGCCACATGAATAACAATGTTGAATTTGTCCACAAGGCAGTTCCATCTATTGAGCCTGTAACTCCATACAGCCTGTACCAGCACCAGCACCAGCACCACCAGTCCAGCACCGAGACCACCAGTCCAGCACCAGCACCCACCAGTCCAGCACCAGCACCCACCAGTCCAGCACCAGCACCCAATGCACGCCGATCATGGCGATGAAGGCGCTGACGCTGCGCCAGAGTCAGGCAATGTCTCAACACTGCGCGCCGATCATGGCGATGAAGGCGCTGACGCTGCAGTCACAAGCCTCTATCGATTATTGGTCTCGGTATTGAAAACCGGTCGCTAGAGATGCAGTGGCCCCGCAATAATTCTCGAATTGACTGTAATGTATTATTGCAGCAATGTTCCCATGCCACATTACTAATTACTGTACGAACTGCTTGGAAAGTCATGAGTTACGTTAGTCACGTGCACGTGAAAGTCACGGAATAATAAAATAATAAAACATGCTGCTTTCTTCCTATGGAGGCAATTGAGCAGAGCAACAGGAAAAATGACAGCTGAGCCAGCAACATTACAATTGTAACACAATCATCCTAAATACACCCCACGAAAACCGGTAACTAATTTAATGGTCTTGGAATGTTGAAGAATTATATTGCACACGCGATTTTATTGCGTGATGCTCACTCGCCATATTGGAATATTAGGAAGCCACATAAGCGAGTTAAGAATACAGAACGATGAATAGGATACTTTCCTTGACAAACTCTTTAGTCATCGGATTCAAAGTTCAAATTCTTTGCAAGAATGCAAACAACTACGGAGGATTATGGGAAGAATAATTTTGAGTTAAGATATTATTATTCTTTAGATATTTTAGATTGAAAGATATTATTTCAAGGTCATATTAGTTACAAAAACCTTTTAATGCTTAGATGTAACTTTCGACCGGAAATCAAAATCTTTATGGTTTATACCATCCAAAATATTTTCAACAGTTGAATGTATTTATTATGCGTAGTATAAAATTGACGGTTCTCAGGCGTTAGTATTTAGACACACATGTATTTAGTGTAATACATCTCCCCCTGAGCTACCTAATCCTAATGGGAATAATCCCTTGTAATCCTCTTGCTGGAGCTCACCAAGCACAGGCCAAGGTAATCTGCCGTGCTGCCTAAACCTGTTCCACGCTGCTGCTTCTGCCGGCCTATGTTCAGGGCAATGATTTTCATGTTTATTCCATAGCTTTTATAGATTAAAAATGGTTGATGTGAGCTACAGTAGCTATGACTTAGAAGTGGAGGTTAGAAATGGTTGATGGGAGCTACAGTAGCTATGACTTAGAAGCTGTCTCTTATACACATCTAGATGTGTATAAGAGACAGGTCCAGCACCAGCACCCACCAGTCCAGCACCAGCACCCACCAGTCCAGCACCAGCACCACCAGTCCAGCACCAGCACCACCAGTCCAGCACCAGCACCCACCAGTCCAGCACCAGCACCACCAGTCCAGCACCAGCACCACCAGTCCAGCACCAGCACCACCAGTCCAGCACCAGCACCCACCAGTCCAGCACCAGCAACACCTTCATGGCTGTGTATCTCAGCGTCCATTCCATGCTGACCGAATTTATTGCACTGTAATTGAGCCTAAAACCTGTTAATGGTGACACATGGCCTTGTATTTCATTATTCAGAGCAGTGCTTGAGTGGCAGTGCGTGATAACTCTGCTCTATGACCCTCTCGGTACGTGATATACTACGGGTAATGTGACTCGCGCTACACGCGCTTAAATGTCTCCACTCTAAATATTTTTCACGGGAGTTACATTTTTTCAATTAATTCTCATAATATCCGTTAATTCGTATTAACACTTAAGTACATGCATTACATATTGTCATAATGCAACTAGGGGATGACATGATTAAAAGAAAAATCCCTACTTTAAAGAAGACAAACACTAAATCCGGCCCTGAATTTTTAAATTAATTTTTTGAAACAAAGGATAAAGTGTTGGACGACGAGTTTTTTTGTTGACTTTATACGTGAGCACCTCGCAAAAAGATTCTCTATCCTTTAATCTTGGCTTTAAAAAGAAGCCATTATAAAGTTAAAAGGCTTAGCTATGTTTGAGGATGCAAGTAGCAGGAGATACCAACACCTAATCCTTCATACATGGCAAGTTTTGAAGGATCTCACACCATAAGTTAAAACTTTTTAAGTTAGGATCCGGTGCTGCAGCAACTCATGGAACGTGTACAATAAACTTGAGCTGACAAACTCGTGTTGGACTCGACGGTGCTGTCTGCAATGCTGAAATGTGGACTCTTCACTTCAGACTTTCTAAACGAAGTTGGGAAAAATTACTTCCGAAACTTGATTATGAGAACATTGAAATATAACCGGGAAATGAAGTGAAAAACATTACAAATAAAATATGGGGTTCAGTAATAAATATTAAAAATTTAGTTGTGGACCCTTGACATTTTGTTGTCGACCATCAAAAAAATTTCAGACATATACTTGAATATCGATTTGATTCCTTCTCATGCAAAGTTATTCGTAGAATGGTTCAAGCTATAGAGTTGCTCATTGGAATGGACTCACTTCTAACAAAAACTTCATTTTTATGTTTATTGAAGATAATTAAATAAATTCTAGTTTGGAAAATCTTAAAAAATATCCAGTAATTTTAATATATTTCCTAAACAATGTGGCATCTGTAGTGAAATATCGACATGTGAGAGTAACTTAAATGTTTGAACTAAAGTCCGTAGACTAGTTTCTCGCAGGCCATGCTCCGCCACAACTCGCTTGATGGATTGTTTCAAGTGCGTTTTTAGACCAACCCGCGATTTATCTCCAATCATTGAAAATTCAACTAAAGAATTTTCTCTGGCATTTTTTTGCAATGAAAATAAAACACACTGGCATTCAAATACATAAGTAACTTTTAAAATTCATGATTTTAAGCATATTTTCACACTGACATTAGGTAGAGCGTTTTTTTCTTTATCAGTTTTAGTTCCCCATCCCATCAGCTTTACATTAGGATTCGATCTCAATTAAATCACTTCAAGATAAAATGAAAATAAATGCCAGTTATTCCCTAAACTAATACGCATTGCAGATGCAAAACAAATCAATGTGGAGCACCTATTATATGCCCCTGTTAAACTGAAGCAATACTTCGTAGGTTTCTTCTCCTCTTGTCTTCACAAAAGCTGCTCCAAGTGAACTCCGGAAAATAGAGCTCCTGACGCAGCCTACAAAGCATTTCTTTTGCGATGCTTCAAAGGATATCTGAGCAGTGCCTACATCAGCACCGGCACTCTGTTAAATAAGGCTTCGTCCAAATAGTGATGCTTTTTTCGACCTTGTGTAGGTTCTCCTGACCCAGTTTTGCCCGGCAAAAGGACATATTAGTGCTACGTGCGCTCCCTGTTCGTGTTGTGGATAAGCAAGTGTGTCGCTATGCGGACAATCTGACCCAATCATTTTTCAAAGTGTGGCCGTCTTTGAAATCAGCTATGCTGCGATCTTCCCGGCACTTTCCGACCAAATTAACGGCACGCTGGCACATTTACGACTCGTAACGACAAGTTACCTGTAGAAACACAGAATCACGGCCCGGCAACGGTTCATCGCAGACTTTTCCTGGAGGTGCGACCAGGGAAATCAGCTAAAACGAACCAGACGTGGCAGGTTTTCCGAAACTCAAGAGCTATTACCGCGTAGTAACCTTCGTAAGGCGAACTGCACAAAGCAGTTCTAACTTGATGGTCTTTCGGTCTAGAAAGAAACACTGGGCCAGTGTTGGCAAAATTAAGACACATTATATCCTCGCTGAGCTTCTGATGCAGAGAAGATGGCCATGATGCTGATGGGTGGCTGATAAACGTCGCTTTAAGCTAAGCATGACACGCCGCCTTGATAAGGAGCTTCGGTATAGGCCTGCTGGCTGAACGGCGTATAGGCCTGCTGGCTGAGCGGCGTATAGGCCTGCTGGCTGAGCGGCGTATAGGCCTGCTGGCTGAGCGGCGTATACGCCTGCTGGCTGAGCGGCGTATAGGCCTGCTGGCTGAGCCCGAAAGCAAAACAACGCCCGCCAAAAGTAATCGTTGTTACGAGGCAACGAAGTGTGGCAGTCAGAAGCTGAATAGCAATCTCTGATCAATTCATGTATTAAAAGTTTCTGAAGAATAATGAAGAAAAATTAATATTAAATATTGAAAAACAACAGCGTTTACCCGTGTTTGCCAAAATGAAATTAAAAATAGGTTCTACAAGTGACAAATTCTTCCAACTCAATCAAGGCCACCTCAAGGAATGCTATCTATGTCCATTCATGTTGATTCTACATTTTTTTCCCTAGGTCTTGAATTTTAAATTGAAGAAGTGAATCGTACAGTTTTCAGTTCGAGAAATAAGCGATCATTCATTTTTTTCTTTGCTTGATAACTATGATGCATGTGTTTCTTATTCAGACGTTCAAAGCAGCAAATCTGTTGTGAGGGATCGATTGATGGATCATTTGACTGCTAATAATCTCCTATCAGACTGTCAACATGGCTTTATTGCCGGGAGATCCTGCACCACTAACCTCTTGTCGACTCTGAACGAATGGACCCGCCTGCTGGACGAAAGGGAGCCAGTAGA